>NC_053027.1:374452516-374689662 GCF_003073215.2 Triticum urartu | reverse complement strand
ATACCCCAACCTGTCCCAAATGGGACAATGTTTTTACCATGCCATGTTGATGTCGTTCCATTCAAGCATGTCAAGTTTGATAAATTTCACACGCGTTTTCAATTTACTAGAATTTAAAACCATGTATCTCAATGTTAGCGGCTGAGCGACGGTGGCAAGGTGTTTGACATTCATTCTCATTTCTTGCATGGGACTTAAGCATGCAACCAAGGACACACATTTCAATTTTCAACCCATTTATATGCCCTGGAGCATGTGCATGTAGTTCAAATTTGAATTTTACACATAAATGCGCAGAAAACTCAGTTAATGTATAAAAATGTCCAAGCGAACCCCGAAAAATCCCAAAAATTGACACAAAACTCCTGTGGTTCTGTATTGACACGAGAAAAATTTTGAAAGTAAGAAGAGGCAACATATATCATTTCGTCCCCCAAGGTGGCACATTCCCTACTGAAACCATCAGACTTGTTGTGAGAGAAGCTCTGGTTTGCGAGAAGCTTATACCCAAACCTACCCCAAATGGGACATTATTTTTACCACGACATGTCAATGCAGTCCCATGATATCATGTCAAGTTTCATGAATTTCAGACGAGTTTTCGATTTACAAGAATTTAAAAACCATGTATCTCAATGTTAGCGGCCAAGCGACAATGTCAAGGTGTTTGACATTCATTCTCATTTCTTGTATGTGACCTAAGCTTGCAACCAAGGACACACATTTGATTTTGCAACCCGTTTTTATGGACTGCATGTGCATGTAGTTCAATTTTGAATTATGCACATAAATGCCTAGAAAACTCAGTTAACGTATAGAAATGTCCAAACGATCCCCGAAAAATTCCAAAATTTAACACGATACACCTGTTGTTCTATGTTCACAACAGGAAAAAAATTGATAGCAAGAAGAGGCGACGAATATTGTTTTGTCCACAAGGGTGACACATTTCCCTAAGGGAACCATGAGGCTTCTTGTGAGAAGCTCTAGTTTGTGAGAAGCTTATACCATAACCTGCCCCAAATGGGACAATATTTTTTACCCCAATATGTTGATGCCATTCCATGATAGCAAGCCAAGGTTCATGAATTTTAGACGGGTTTTCAATTTACTAGAATTACAAAAGCAAGTACCTCAATGTTTGCCGGACAACCACGGTGCCGTGGTGTTCGAAATTCATCCCCATTTCTTGCATGGGACATAAGCATAAACCCATGGACACATATATGATTTTATAACCCATGTTGATGCACCGGAGCATGTGCATGTAGTTTAAATTTGAATTATGCACCTGAAATGGCTAGAAAACCAATTTAATGTATAAAATGTCCAAACGAACCCTGGATAATTCCAATTATTTTACAACACACATATAGTTGCATGTTCACTTCAGATAAAAGTTCTAGCAATTCAAACACCCTCCATTGTCGTTGTGACCCCATTATGTAATTCAAATCAAGATCAAAAATCAAGTAGATCACACACAGTTTATTATCACCAACCGTGTGAGATGCAGTAAAAAATATCTTGGAGCACCGTCGGTGTATAGTACACCTATGGCTTACGCGAGAAGGTGCGTCGGCTACTGTCCACAGCCAGCGTGTCAAGCACACTAGCTCGCTCCCGAAATATCATTTCACTGTTCAATCGTCGCCGGTGAAAGATGGGGACGTGGACCTGTGTTGTCGGCCCACTCCGAATAGAGAGTGGCCGCAGCCACCATGCGTGTGCTAACAAGGTGCATAAGCGCGGCCGCAATCTGCGACCGGGCGGCCAAGGCAGCTCAAACCACCATTGTTGCTTCTCAGGTGGCGGCAGCAACATCTGCCTCACGGAGTGATACATCTCCGTCGTATCTACTTTTCCTAACGCTTTTCCTCTTGTTTTGGACTCTAATTTGAATGAAACTAACCCAGACCGATGCTGTTTTCAGCAGAACTACCATGGTGTTGTTTTTGTGCAGAAATAAAAGTTCTCCGAATGGAACAAAACTTTGCGAGGATTTTTTATATAATATATGAAAATTTCTGGAGCAAAGAACCACCGAAGGGGGGCACCTGGGTGGGCACAACCCACCAGGGCGCCCCCCCATCCAGGCACGCCCAGGTGGGTTGTCCCCACCCGGTGGCCCCGTAGACCCTGAAACCGACGCTATAAAATCCTATTTTTCTAGGAAAAAATCAGGGAGAAAGAATTATCGTGTTCCATGAGACGAAGCCACCGCCATCTACTGTTCTTCAGCGGGAGTCCAGATCTAGAGTCCGTTTGGGGCTCCAGAGAGGGGGATCTTTGATCTTCGTCATCACCAACCCTTCTCCATCGCAAATTCCATGATGATCCCCACCGGGAGTGAGTAATTCCTTCATAGGCTTGATGGTCGGTGAGGAGTTGGATGAGATTCATCAAGTAATCTAGTTAGTTTTGTTAGGGCTTGATCCCTAGTATCCACTATGTTATGAGATTGACGTTGCTATGACTTTGTCATGCTTAATGCTTGTTACTTTGGGCCCGGGTGCCATGATTTCAGATCTAAATTATTTATGTTATCACCATTATATCTATGTTCTAGACCTGATCTTGCAAGTTATAGTCACCTACTACGTGTTATGCTCCAGCAACCCCGGAGTGACAATAGTCGAGACACTTCCCGGTGATGACCGTAGTTTGAGGAGTTCATGTATTCACCGTGTGTTAATGCTTTGTTCTGGTTCTTATTAAAAGGAGGCCTTAATATCCCTTAGTTTCAGTAGGACCCCGCTGCCATGGGAGGGTAGGACAAAATATGTCATGCAAGTTCTTTCCATAAGCATGTCCGACTATTTACATAATACATGCCTACATTATATTTATGAACTGGAGCTAGTGTCGTATCGTCCTAGGTTATGACTGTCACATGATGAATATCATCCAACAAATCATTGATCCAATGCCTACGATTTTCCTACATATAGTTATTGCTAAGTTACCACTGCTATCATTATTGTTGCACTTGCTACAAAATTATTGCTATCACTGTTACCGTTACTATTGCTACTGCTACTACTATCAAAACTATCATGTACTTTGCTACTGATCACCTTGCTACAGATAATTAATCTCCAGGTGTGGTTGAATTGACAACTCAACTGCTAATACTTGCAAATATTCTTTGGCCCCCCTTGTGTCGAAGCTATAAATTTGGGTTGAATACTCTACCCTCAAAAACTATTGCGACCCCCTATACTTGTGGGTTATCAAGACCTTTTTCCGGCGCCGTTGCCGGGGATCATAGCTATATTTGCTAAGTTACTTGGAATATTTTCAATTTATCACTATGAAGAATCTAAAAGATGCTAAGACCAAGATTTTTTCCCTCTAAGACAAGGGGAGGTAAGGAATTTCCATCTAGCTTCGCTTTAGATTCACCTTCTTGTATAAGTAAACTTGCAACACCACCACATGCTATTAATCCTGATATGTCACAATTTATTGATGATGCTACTTTTGCTATGAATGATACTTATGATGATGCTAGTACCTTTATTAATGATAATGTGCCACTAGGTGAATTTCTTGATGAACAAATTGCTAGAGTAAGACAACAAGATATTGTTGAAACTGATGATGAGCTTGAAACTGAAAATCTTGAAACACCTATTAGATCTAGTCCTCTTAGATATGAATTCCCTAAGGTACCGGAAGGTTATGTTATGGATGAGGAGACAACTAGAGATATTCTTGCTTGTGAGGATAAAGATGATCTAGAGAGATTATTATGCAAGTATAAAGAGAAATCTTTGAATGCTAAAATGAAATGTGATCCTAAGTTTGCTACTTCACCTATCTTTATTGATGATAAGGATTATGAATTCTCTGTCGACCCAGAGTTAATTACTTTGGTTGAATCTGATCCTTTCCATGGTTATGAAACTGAAATTGTCCTGGCACATCTTACTAAGTTGAATGACATAGCCACCCGTTTTGCTCATGATGAGAAAATTCGCTATTACTATATTCTCAAATTATTTCCATTCTCATTAAAGGGTGGTGCTAAAGCTTGGTACAATACTCTTGCTCCTAGTTTGCGCCTAGTCCCCAGGATATGATTTATTACTTCTCTGAAAAATATTTTCCTGCTCATAAGAAACAATCTGCCTTACAGGAAATACTTAACTTTGCGCAAATTGAAGAAGACAGTCTCCCACATGTTCTTTCCATAAGCATGTCTGACTATTTACAGAATACATGCCTACATTATATTTATGAACTGGAGCTAGTGCCGTATCGTCCTAGGTTATGACTGTCACATGATGAATATCATCCAACAAATCATTGATCCAATGCCTACGATTTTCCTACATATAGTTATTGCTAAGTTACCACTGCTATCATTATTGTTGCACTTGCTACAAAATTATTGCTATCACTGCTACCGTTACTATTGCTGCTGCTACTACTATCAAAACTATCATGTACTTTGCTACTTATCACCTTGCTACAGATAATTAATCTCCAGGTGTGGTTGAATTGACAACTCAACTGCTAATACTTGCAAATATTCTTTGGCCCCCCTTGTGTCGAAGCTATAAATTTGGGTTGAATACTCTACCCTCAAAAACTATTGCGACCCCTATACTTGTGGGTTATCAAGACCTTTTTCTGGCGCCGTTGCCGGGGTTCATAGCTATATTTGCTGAGTTACTTGGGATATTTTCAATTTATCACTATGAAAAATCTAAAAGATGCTAAGACCAAGATTTTTTTCCCACTAAGACAAGGGGAGGTAAGGAATTGCCATCCAGCTTTGCTTTAGATTCACCTTCTTGTATAAGTAAACTTGCAACACCACCACATGCTATTAATCCTGATATGTCACAATTTATTGATGATGCTACTTTTGCTATGAATGATACTTATGATGATGCTAGTACCTTTCTTAATGATAATGTGCCACTTGGTGAATTTCTTGATGAACAAATTGCTAGAGTAAGACAACAAGATATTGTTGAAACTGATGATGAGCTTAAAACTGAAAATCTTGAAACACCTATTAGATCTAGTCCTCTTAGATATGAATTCCCTAAGGTACCGGAAGGTTATGTTATGGATGAGGAGACAACTAGAGATATTCTTGCTTGTGAGGATAAAGATGATCTAGAGAGATTATTATGCAAGTATAAAGAGAAATCTTTGAATGCTAAAATGAAATGTGATCCTAAGTTTGCTACTTCACCTATCTTTATTGATGATAAGGATTATGAATTCTCTGTCGACCCAGAGTTAATTACTTTGGTTGAATCTGATCCTTTCCATGGTTATGAAACTGAAATTGTCCTGGCACATCTTACTAAGTTGAATGACATAGCCACCCGTTTTGCTCATGATGAGAAAATTCGCTATTACTATATTCTCAAATTATTTCCATTCTCATTAAAGGGTGGTGCTAAAGCTTGGTACAATACTCTTGCTCCTAGTTTGCGCCTAGTCCCCAGGATATGATTTATTACTTCTCTGAAAAATATTTTCCTGCTCATAAGAAACAAGCTGCCTTACAGGAAATACTTAACTTTGCACAAATTGAAGAAGAGAGTCTCCCACAAGCTTGGAGGAGGCTTCTCTAATTGCTTAATGCTTTTCTTGATCATCCTCTTAACAAAAATGAAATACTTGATATCTTCCATAATGGACTAACGGATGCTTCTAGGGATTTCCTAGATTGTTGTGCTGGTTGTGTTTTCAGGGAAAGAACTATTAGGAAATCAATAACATATTGAAAAACTATGATGATTGTACTCCTCCTGAACCACCGCTTAAACCCACTCCTAAGAAGAGGGGTATCTTATATCTCAGTCCTAAAGATATGCAAGAGGCAAAGAAATCTATGAAGGAAAAGGGTATTAAAGTTGAGGATGTCAAAAATTTACCTCCTATTGAAGAAATACATGGGCTTGATACATCATCACCACCTAAGGTGGCAGAGGTAAATTCTCTAATGAAATTCAGTGATAATGATAATCCTCACAATATGCACCCTAGCCAATGCCTTTATGAATTTGAAAATTATATTAGAAAGCAAGATCATTTGAATGAAAATGTTATGAAACAATTGAAATACAATTCTGATATGGTTGCTCGCTTGAGTGACTTATTATTTAGAATCTCAAATGATGTTAGAGGTGTGGGGAAGCATGCTTCTATGGTTCAAACTCAGTTAGAACAAGTTGCTAAATCTCAAAGAGATTTGCTAAATGAAATGAATAATAATATCAATGATCATGCTGTTAGAGTAATGACTAGAGGAGGTAGAATGACTTAGGAACCACTTTATCCTAAGGGACACCCAAAAAGAATTGAACGAGACTCTCAAAGGGTTAACACTGATGCACGTAGTCCTTCTAAAAAGAAAAATAAGAAGAAAAATGATAGGACTTTGCATGCCTCTAGTGAACCTGAAGTAGAAAAACCTCCTGATAATGATAAAGAAGTTTCTATCTCTGATGCTGAAACTCAATCTGGTAGTGAACACTCACCTTCTGATAATCAAAAATATAATGATGAGGTTCATGAAGACACTCAAACAAATAATAAAGAACCAGACAATGATGTTGAGATAGAACAAACAGTTGATCTTGATAATCCACAACCTAATAATAAAAGATATGATAAAAGAGACTTTGTTGCTAGAAAACATGGTAAGGAAAGAGAACCATGGGTTCAAAAACCTATGCCCTTTCCACCTAAGTCAACTAAAAATAAAGATGATGTAGAATTTGAATGCTTTGCTAAAATGCTAAGGCTAGTCTTTTTGCATAGTCGCTTGACTGATATCTTGAAAATGCCTCCTTATGCAAAGTACATGAAAGACATCATCACCAATAAGAAAAAAATACTAGAAGATGAAATCTCCACCATGCTGGCTAATTATACTTTTAAAGATGGAGTACCTAAAACTTGGAGATCTGGGAATACCAACTATGCCTTGCTCCATCAAAAGAAATTATGTGAAATCTGCTTTATGTAATTTGGGAGCTGGTGTTAGTGTTATGCCTTTCTCTTTATATAAAAGACTTGATTTGAATAAACTCACACCTACTGAAATATCTTTGCAAATGGCTGACAAATAAACTGCCATACCTATCAGTATCTGTGAGGATGTGCCCATTGTTGTTGCTAATGTTACTATTTTGACTGACTTTGTTATACTTGAGATGCCCGAGGACAACAACATGTTGATTATCCTTGGTAGACCCTTCTTGAATACTCTAGGGGCTGTTATTGATTGCAATAAAAGCAAGGTCACTTTTCATATCAATGGTACTGAGCATACAGTGCACTTTCCGAAGAAACAATTCCAAGTGATTGGTATTAATATTATTGAAAAATCTCCGAAAATCACTATTGGAAGTTTTCAACTACCTCTACCTACTTTCAAAAAGAAATATGAAATGCTTAGTGTTGGGGACATTCATATCCCCGTTGAGGTAACTTAGTGATTTATGGAAGTTCTTTGGTTTCATATTAATCAAAAGTGGTTGTTAATAAGACTTGATCAACCTTATTAATGGATCATTTTGAGAGGTATGAAGTTGATGAATTTAGTGAGCACTACCTTCTGTCCCTACCTTCAGTTTTCTGTTTTTATTAGTTAAATAAAATGCCATGTTTTGTCTATTTTCTGAATTTCCCGTGCAATAGAAAATGACCCAAAAATAAAAGTTCTCGGAATACACTGAAAATTTAATACGATTTTTTCTGAATATTTAAGAATTTCCGGTGCAAATAATATCAGAGGGAGGTGCACCATGTGGGCAAAACCCACCTAGGTGCGCTAGGACCCCCAGGCGCGCCCTAGTGGGTTGTTGTTGGGGATATAACTATTGGGTATAACCTGCCCAGGAGGGGCCGAGTCATACTACTGGCGAGTTAATAGTGAAGATGGCGGGTCATGAAAGAAGCCTGTTGAAGGCCCAAGGCCCAGAGATGACTTGAGGCCCGAAAGGATGAACCGCCATATGGTTAACTTGTATTGTAAGGCAAGCCTAATTAGTCATCGAGCCAGACATGTTGTGTATAAGCCGGCTGGGACTCTGTAAGCCGCCGGGCATCAACCTGTCTATCTAAAGTGGTGACCCAGTGGCGGCTTAACTAAAAAAATAATTCAAGAACTACACTACTACAGGATGCTGCTAACGTGACACTACGATCAGAGACCCTTTGACGAAACTGTGTGTGATGCAATAATCGCAAATGGTGGTGTAAAAAACCGTCAAAAAAGGTGCAAAACGTTTGCGATGACAGATGCATCAAACACGATTTAGATTTTAGTTGCGTGTGCGATGCAGGGCATACGGTTCAATTCAATTAATTGTTTGCGATGAGGCAACACAAAAGAAACGGGCAGCCAGATGGAGGTGTGTGCGATATATAGCATATGGTTGACTCGGATGAACTATTTGTGATTAGGCAACACAAAAGAAACGGTCAGCCAGATCAACGTGTGTGCGATATATGGCATGCGGTTCACTCAGATGAATTGTTTGTGTTGAGACAAGAGAACAGAAAAGGCTAGCCATATTAAGGTGTGTGCGATGTACAACATACAGTTCACTCGAATGAACTATTTGTGATTAGGCAACACAAAAGAAACAGTCAGCAAGATCAAGGTGTGTGCGATATACGGCACGCGGTTCACTCGACCTTGTCGTCAGTGTGTGACCTCTGTGGCAACCGTTCGCTCCCCACTAGCCTCTTCTTGTACCGTGGCAACCGTCCACTGCCTCTTCGCCTTTCCCTCTTGATTTGGAACTGCTATTGCAAGCTCTTCCTCCCTCCATTTGCCTTCACCTTTCCTTCTGCCATTGTTCGATCATCTTATGCATGGAGGGAACAGGCCGGAAATGACCCCGCTATTCTTGCCCTGATCTGAAAGATGACGTGGTCGAGGAAATCATAGATCGGTGCGACGTCATCACCTCGGCTAGCATGGCAGGTTCGTTCAAGACCATTCTCGACTCAACTAATAACATCATTACAAGGAACCCAAGGGTCCAAGAGCGGTTTGATCTCCCCTATCTTCTTCGCCATGACCCTGCTGACTGGCGCGGGGACGAGGGAATCCTCGCCTTGTGTAACTTGATGCCGCTTGATAATGATACGTATGATGTTAAGATGACATCGCTTGAGGGCAAGGCTTGGGCAGGCGCAAATGGAGATTGGGTTGTTTATATTGGGTACAACTGTGAGTGGGAACTTGTGAATGTGTACACTCGTCACCAGGTTCCACCTCCAAAAATCTCAGGCTGCCCAGAGGTTGAGTACACTGGTATTCTACGTGAGTTAAATACGATCATGGTGACTGTCGTCTATGGAAGATAGCAATATGTCGAGTTCCCAACCGCTCTTGGGATTACATGAACTATGAAGTTTTTGCTATCTTCGACAAGCTTGTTGCCTTCCTTACTTCCACGCCTCGACGGATATTGCTCAAAAATCAATTTCTGTACACGGATGAGTACTGTGATGCAATTCAATACGAGGGTCTTGTGTTTGCTGCCACCACTCGTGGCACTATTTTTGCTTGGAATCCTGATGCTTGGTATGTTTGTCTTCCACCGTAATTATAATTGTTTCATCCACATGCATGCGGGTTAGCTAGTTTCCCTTTACTAATTAACCTTCTTATGTTTCCAAGGTCCTGTGAACATTCCACCACCTATACTTGAAAAATTTTATAACCAAGGGGGAGATGATGATGCTGATGATCACGAGCATGAGGACCCATATACTCAGTGGCGCCTGGCAACTTATTATGATGGATCACCTCTTCTTGTCTGTATATAGGGCATTGCTGATGTTACTAAGGAAGCAGGTGTTGTCTCGCATGGTCACACTCTCCGGACCCATTCCAACATCCGTTGCAGGGTATTCGGTATGGATACTAGTGTACTAGCACCAACACCTTCTCCCTAGTTCAGTATTGAAAGTCTTGGAGGAAACTCGCTCTTCCTTGGACAAAGCTATTCAATGATGGTGGAAGGCGATCCAACTACTATTGACACAACGTTACTACCATTTATCAGAAGCAACTATATCTATACCACGGACATTGCTATGCTTCCCTACCATCCCAATATGGGTCCTGACATAGGCCGCTTCAGCCTGGATGATCAGTCCTGCGTTGGTCTCGAGATTGACAGTAGCTAGCCCTTCCTAGAGAAACACTTCTGGTTCAAAGAAAGCATTTCCAACGCCGATGAGTGGTTGAGCTGAAGTTTATTTCATTGCTTTGTTATTTGTTGTGTGAGAAAAACTTTACTTTACTAGAATGTTTTGTTGGAAATGATCTATAATCCAACGTGTATCCTCGTTGTCGTTGTGGGTTGATGACTTGTTGTATGTAATCAATGGTACATTTGCATATGCTTCCATCAACTCACGCCTGCTAGTGGTGTCCATATGAACAGTGCTAGTGATTTTAGTTGCAAAAATTAGATAGTGCTAGTGATTTTTACCTGCATATTTTGACAAATCGCGGTGTTACAAGATTGACAAATTGCAATGTTACTAGGTAAACAAATGCCAATCTTTCTAGTTTGACAAATGGCAACATACCCAAAATGACAGATGCAAATCTTACCCAATTGTTTCAACGTGGTTGCACACGGGTCATGCAAAACAACCGTTTGTGTTGAAGGGATGCAGAAATCCTGCTCAACACATTTTCCCTTTGCATCCCGGGGAAGCTGTAGGTTTGCGTACGGGTGTTCTAACTAAAATGTTTGCGATGAGTGTTTTATATTTAAAAACCATTGACGTATTTTTTCAAAAGAAAATCGTTTGATAAGGCTATACATTAAGAGAGAAAAAGGAAAGTTCGTTCAAACCATATCTTTCATTCAGTCACACTGTGAACTTATATTCATATGATCGAGAATTCGAGATACAGTATTATACCCCCAAAAGAACTATTTCCGGCGGCGGCGGAGGCAGCGTGCTGCGCCGTCGTTTTCGTCGTCGTCCTCCAGAATGTCGTTGTTGAAGTCTTCAAGGCAGCGCAAAATGTTCTTCACTTGTAAATCAAACATCATGTCATCGTGCGATCGATGGGCAGGGTGCGGGAGGACGACAACTGGTGCCGCTGAGAGGTAGCGGTCGACGGCAGCGTCCCATGCTACTGAGGGGGGCGCGCGCGCGGGCACGGGCACGGCGGGTGCAGCCAAACGCACGGGGACCGGCACCGCGGTGGGTGAAGGGGCACGCACGGGCAGGGGCACGGGCGCGGAGGGTGTAGCCAAACGCACGGGGGCCAGCGCGCACGTGCACAGGCGCTGGCGCTGGCATGTACACGAGCTCGCACGGGTCCACGGAGACCTCGCTGACGCCCGCGGCTTCCAGCTCTGCGATAGTGCTCGGCGACCAGCCCGTTAATGCTATGGGGATGGTCGCTGGTGCGGGCGTGGGGATGGGAGCTGGGACGGGAGCGGGGGCAGCAACCGCCGTGGCTAGTGAGGGAGTCCAGGACTAAGGGGTCCTCGGGCGTCCGACCTGTTGGACATGGGCCGGACTGATGGGCTATGAAGATACAAGACCGAAGACTCTCACCCGTGTCCGGATGGGACTCTCCTTGGCGTGGATGGCAAGTTTGGCGTTCGGATATGAAGATTCCTTTCTCTATAACCGACTTTGTATAACCCTAGCCCCCTCCGGTGTCTATATAAACCGGAGGGTTTAGTCCATAGAGATAATCATAATCCCATAGGCTAGACTTCTAGGGTTTTAGCCATTACGATCTCGAGGTAGATCAACTCTTGTAATACTCATATTCATCAAGATCAATCAAGCATGAAGTAGGGTATTACCTCCATAGAGAGGGCCCGAACCTGGGTAAACATCGTGTCCCCTGTCTCCTATTACCATCAACCTTAGACGCATAGTTCGGGACCCCCTATCCGAGATCCGCCAGTTTTGACACCGAAATTGGTGCTTTCATTGAGAGTTCCAGTGTGTCGTCATCAGAAGGTTCGATGGCTCCATCCATCATCTACAACGACGTTGCCCGGAGGATTTATTTCTCCCTGTCCAGATCTTCGTATTCGGCGGCTTCGCACTGTGGGCCAACTCGCTTGGCCATCTAGAGCAGATTGACAGCTACGCCCCTGGTCGTCAGGTATGGTTTGGAAGCTTGAACTACGTCGCTGATATCCGTGGTGACTTGATCTTGGACGGATTTGAGCCCATGGCAGCCGCTCCCTGCCACCATGATGAACATGGCCTAAATCTGTCATCGGACCATACCCAATAGATCGCGTCGGTAAGCGCTCTGGCGCTAGATCTGGAGCAGCTTACGCCATCCGAAGACGGGAAGCTTAACCCCGCCACGGAAGCCGCAGACTCAGCGGCGTTGGAGCCGCACACAGACCCAACCTCGAGCGGTGTCTGCGTAACCGGACCCCCGGATTCATCGCCGGACACTGGTTCCAAACTATGTGCATCCGCATCCGCCGATCGTCGAATTCAGTTCCACAGACATCTTCCGGCACTCACCTTTAGGCGATGTGCTAAACTCATTAAAACCCCTCTCTTTAGCAGGGGACTCAGAGCCGAATTATATCCGGTTTGAACTCGGGGCTAATGACGGGGAATTTCTCTTCCCACCCACCTCCAACTTAATATCCACTATCGAATATCTAACCGACATGCTCGACTACGACTCCGGAGACATCGACGATATGGACGACGATGCCGAAGAGGAGCAGGCCCAAAACCCGCCATTTACCGGGCGCTGGACGACCACCTCCTCCTATGACGTACACATGGTGGACACACCCAAAGAAGTTAACGGCGATGATAAAGAAGACCCAGTGGAAGATAAACCTCCTAAGATACAGCCAAAGCACCGACGACAGCCACGCTGCTCTAAGTCATGCTGTGAAAAAGATAGCAATACCAGCACAGGAGAAAACATACTCTAGACAATGCCGGAGACAATGAAGACCCTGTTGAGGCAACTTCCGAACAGGACGAACGGGAAGATGGGCGAGTCAGCCCTGATGAATAGGCCGCGCACGAAGACTCGGAGGATAGTAATTATCTTCCACTCTCTGAGGATGAGGTGAGCCTCGGCAATGAGGATTTTATCATGCCTGAGGAACCTCTCGAGCAGGAGCGCTTTAAGCGCATGCTAATAGCCACTGCAAGGAGCCTGCAAAAGAAGCAACAACAACTTCAAGCTAATCAAGATCTGCTCAATGACAGATGGACTAATGTCCTAGCAGCCGAGGAATACAGCCTCAAGCGACCACTCAAAAGTTACCCGAAGCGCAAATTGCTACCTCAATTTGATGACGAGGCGTTGGAGCCCGTACCATGAGCGCACAATACGGCTGACCGACCACCATGTGGTCGGGACAAAGCAGCAACCCAAGCCGAACACCAACCCGTACTACCTTGCTGTAAAGGAAGGGATAAAATAGCTCGGGCATATACATATGACCTTCGGCAGGACCTGGACAGTAGAGAAGGACATACCAGATCGATCTACGGATCACGGGGGCGTGCCCCGACACGTGACGACAGCTATCTATTCGGACGTAACAAGCCTAATCACGCCCGGTCCGAACGCCGTAGACGGATTCCATCCGAGCTACGTCGCGATATGGCCCGATATAGAGGCGCCGCACACCCTCTTTGCTTCACTGATGAAGTAATGGGGCATGAATTCTCTGAAGGGTTTAAACCCGTGAACATCAAATCATACGATGGAACAACAGATCCCGCGGTATGGATTGAAGATTTTCTTCTCCATATTCATATGGCCCGCGGTGATGACCTTCACGCCATGAAATACCTCCCCCTAAAACTCAAAGGGCCAGCTCGACACTGGTTAAACAGTCTGCCTGAAAACTCTATTGGCAGTTGGGAGGACTTGGAAGACGCCTTCCGCGACAACTTCCAAGGTACATACGTACGACCTCTAGATGCTGATGACTTAAGTCACATAGTTCAACAGCCCGGAGAGTCAGCCAGGAAATTCTGGACCAGGTTCCTAACTAAAAAGAACCAGATCGTCGACTGTCCGGATGCCGAAGCCCTAGCGGCCTTTAAGCATAGCACCCGCGAAGAATGGCTCGCCCGTCACCTCGGCCAAGAAAAGACGAACTCCATGGCAGCCCTCACGGCACTCATGACCCGTTTTTGCATGGGCGAGGATAGTTGGCTAGCCCATAGCAAAAATACTGCAAGTGAGGCTGGCACCTCTGAGACCAAAAACAGCAACGACAAGCCTCGGCACAATAGGCACAAGCGTTGAAGCAACGGTGACAATACCGATGACATGACGGTCAACGCCGGATTTAGTGGCTCCAAGTCTGGCCAGCGGAAGACGCCATATAAAAGAAACAATCCGGATGCATCCAGCTTGGACCGCATACTCGATCGTCCATGCTAGATCCATGGCACCCAGACAAACCAGCCAATCATACCAACACGGACTATTGGTTTTTTAAACAGGCCGGCAAATTAAATGCCGAGAACAAGGAGAAGGGGTTGCAAAGCAAGGACGATGATGAGGAGTCCCGTCCGCCGAACACAGGGGGACAGAAGAAGCCCCCCCGCCCCAAGTTAAAACCGTGAACATGATATACTCTACCCATATCCCCAAGAGGGAGCGCAAGCACGCGGTTAGGGACGTCTACGTGATGGAGCCAGTCGCGGCAAAGTTCAACCCATGGTCTTCCTGCCCGATCACTTTCGATCGCAGGGACCATCCGACCAGTATCCGTCATGGCGGGTCAGCCGCACTGGTCCTTGACCCAATCATTGACGGATTCCATCTCTCGCGAGTCCTCATGGATGGTGGCAGCAGCCTGAATCTGCTCTATCAGGATACAGTGTGCAAAATGGGTATTAATGCCTCAAGCATCAAGCCCACAAAGACTACCTTTAAAGGATTCATACTAGGTGTAGAGGCCCGCTGTACGGGCTCAATCACACTAGAGGTTGTCTTCGGATCACCGGACAACTTTCGAAGTGAAGAGTTGATCTTCGATATCGTCCCTTTCCGTAGTGGCTATCACACACTGCTGGGACGAACCACATTTCCTCGATTCAACATGGTGCCACACCTATGCTTATCTCAAGCTCAAGATGCCCGAACCATGCAGCATCATAACAGTCAATGGAAACATGGAACACTCCCTCCGTACCGAGGAGCACACCGCTTCTTTAGCAGCAGAAGTACAGAACAGCCTCTTCAAGAAGAACCTTAATTTGGTGGCCGAGCTCCCGGACACTGTCAAACGAGTCTGGATTACTCTACAGCAGGACAGCCCAACTCGTCAAGAGCTCGACTAGCAATTCGGCCTCCATCCCAGACCCTACCAAGTGGCGGCGTTCGTTCCGCGCGTACATAACTACGCACTCAAAATACCATGGGCATAGACGGAGGCATAACTAGATTGTGATCCATAATACAGCTCGACCTCCCCTAGACACACATAGTTTCACTTTTTCTTTACTTTTCTTTTTCCCCCTTTTTGGGTTTCTTTTCTATAGTCCCTTCCTGACAGCCTGATCACATGTCCTTTTGAAAGGATAGATACACCAAGACGGCAAAAAGCACTGACGTATAAGGGAATTTCTAGGTGGTCTCTTTAACGATCACTCCACCTGTTTTCAGGACCCGCACGCAGCTCTCCCTTGGTTGTGGCATATTAAATAGCCCTATTGCTTATTGCACTACTTGTACAAATATGCTTAGACATATCAATCAAACTATAATGGAAACAGTTTGCAGCCCAACTTCTGCGGCACTAGCTTGCTCTTTTGATAATCTTATCAAATCGCACCCGTACACTTTGGTACGCTTTAATCCGCCAGGGGCTTCATTGTGCCCCATAATACGGCAACAAAGTCCGAACACTTTTTATAGTATAGTTCGGCACCCTGAATTTAGCATTATATGCATTGGCTCCGAATCATGTCTTTGGTCAATAGTTGGGTTGCCCGGCTCCTGTGCTTACTACCTTACGTTCCGCTATATCGGCTAGGGTAGTAAAGGGAGAACTACTGCGATTTTGCCCTGGTTTATCCAGATGAGCACCTCAGTAGAGAAAGCCGAAAACTGACTGTCATGATGTGGCGTGAGCCGGTCAGCTCTTCGGAGTTTTCAAATCTTTAGCGATTTTTTCCGCATTATGCGATGAATTGATTCCTATCCGACCAAGTGTTTACAACACACTAGTTCGGATACTAGGGGCTGCACCTAAATTTTTATTGTCAAACTCCTATGGCTAAGTGAGGGTGATAAAGCCACATAGTCCGATTGCCTGGTTCGTCGCACTAAACACCTCCTTCAAGGACCAAATTCTAGGATAAAGAGTGTTTAGATTCATCCCGAACACCCCCGTACAACCTATGTGGGGGCTGAAGCTGACGACTGGCCAACTCTCAGACTTGATAAAACGGCCGCACAGGAGGTAAAATTTTAAATAATAAACAGCAAAGCATTATATTACATATCAACCTTGTTTTCATCATACATGACGGGATAACATGAATGAATTCATTCAAAATTAATGTCCTTAGCACATTGCTCCGCCACAATGCGGGATCCCTTTAGAACATCTTCAAAATACCGCTCGGGCGTGCGGTGCTCCTTGCCCGCGGGCGGTCCTCCGGTCGCGAGCTTGATGGCGTCAATCTCCGCCCATTGTATCTTGACACGGGCGAAGGCCATCCGCGCACCTTCTAAGCAGACCGACCGCTTGATGGCGTCAAGCCGAGGGCAGGCATTGACCAGCTGCTTCACGAGTCTGAAGTAGCTGCCGAGTATAGCTTCTGCAGGCCACAGCCGGATTATTAAATCCTTCATGGCTAGTTCGGCCACCCTATGCAGCTCGACCCGTTGTTTTAGATGGTCACTAAAGGGCACCGGATGTTCTGGCACAAGGTATTGCGACTAGAGCAACTTCTCCATTGAGCTCCCCTCTTTGGCTCGGAAGAATCCCGCAGCGTCATAAACACTACATAGCAGATCCGCAAACGCCCCTGGAGAACTCCAAATCCGGGTTAGAAAGAGATATCTCTTCTTCACATACTTGCTCTGCATAATAAAAGCCTTACCCGCCGTGATTTTCTTGGCCTCTTGTATTTCCTGGAGGGCGCCCTGGGCTTCGACCTGGGCCTCTTGTGCACTTTGACGGGCCTTGGCAAGTTCGGACTCTTGGTCCGCATTCTTGCGCTCCAAGGACTCACATTTCTTCACGGTGTCATGTAGCTCCTGCTGAACCTCACCGACCATGGCCTCGTGCTTCTCGTGGACGGCATGTTCATCTGCCGCCCTCTTCTGGGCTTCGGAAAGCGCTGCCTTGAGGGTTTCCACCTCGGACGCCGCTCCTACAAATTATCATACGATCAACACAAGCAATTCATATCTTGCTATACCTGAATAGGTCATTACTTACCCTGCTTGTCCTCCAGCTGCTTTTTCACTTGGCCGAGCTCTTCCTCGACCCGCTCCAGACTCTGCCTCAGTACGAAAACTTCGGCAGCATGAGAGTCGCTGCTAGCAGTGACGCCTACTTGTTCACATAGACATATCTAGTTAGTCTCCTGCGAAAAATTATTTGATCCTCTATTCGGCTCTTCTTTCCAAACATCGGACAGAGTCTCAGGGGCTACTGTCTATAGTGTGACTTTCTTTTCACAAATTGCATTGTTTACCTCAAAACCGGTTAAAAGGCTTGTGTAGGCTTCGGTTAGTTCGCTCTTCGTGGACTGAATCTTCTCAATCACCGCACCCATGAGGGTACGGTGTTCCTCAATGATGGAAGCACTTCGTAGAGCTTCCAGTAGAGTACCCGGTGCCTCTAGTTGGACAGAGGTCACCGGCGGAATGGGCACACCTCCTTCCGACAAAGGAAGCTGCTTCCCAGATTTTGGAGCCGTATAGGTCTCCGAGATCGTATTCGGCTCGGGGCCGAATTGGACATGGCCCCCATTGCCAGTCTCCATGGGGATCTGCTCCCCCATGTGTCCGACGGCCGAGGTCTCGCCCTCTGGCGCCGCCTTGACGGCCTCCCGCGTCTCTCCCTGGCCTGGGATCCTTCGGGACAACACCTCGGTGTCGTCCATGGCCCTAGGAGAGGAGGCCGCTGGAAGGGACCCGCTGTCCATCACCTTCGGGTCCAGCAAGTTCCCCGAAGACGAGGATCGCTAGAGGGCGGAACGAGCCGGACTGCTAGTACATGATTCGACATGTTAAAATTATGAAGTAAAGATGATGATATATGAATGTGTCGGGGTCTTTGAATACTCACGATTCGGCCAGGGGCTTATCTCGGGGGCGCCATTCTGGGCTGCTATTGATGTCCCACGTGAAGCTATCCGTGAGGGAGACCTTCCCCTTCTTGGACGCCTCCGCCTCCAGATTTGGGGAGGCCGCCCTCTTCTTTCCCCCTTGTGGAGGGGGGAGTTGCTTTTTTCTTCCTCTTCCTCCTCCTCGTCATCTTCGGCGGCGGAGGAGTGAGTTTCGGCGTCTTCGGACGCCATGTCCGAAGTACCCTTGGGATGGAGGCCACCTCTGGTCCCCTTGGCCTTCTTCTTGGCCTTCCTCTCCGGCACCTTGTAGGGCGCCGGAACCAGCATCTCTATCAGTAGCGAGATGGCTGGTTCCTCGGGCAGCAGAGCCGGACACTAAATCCACTCCGCCTTCTTTGTCCACCCCTGAAAAAACAAATAGGGCAGTTCGGACATCCTCCTTGAGTAAGCAAGTAAAGGATACACCTTGAAGCACGGAAAACTTACCGAACTGGTGGGATGGGCTAGGTTGTGCCCACGGTCCTCGGTCGTCTTCGGCCACGTCTCGTTGGCCTTGAAGAGCACCTTCCAGATATGTTCGTGCGTAGTTCCGAAGAACCGTTCCAATGTCTTGTGGTCGGCCGGATCGAACTCACATAGGTGGCAAGCCCGGTTCTCGTATGGAAGGATCTGGCAAACTAGCATCACCTGAATCAGATCGACAAGCTTGATGTTCTTGTCCATCATGCTCCTGATGCGCGTCTGAAGCGCTGTCAGCTCGTCCGACGAAGACCATTCCAGGCCCTTCTCTTGCCAGGAGGTAAGCCGCGTTGGGGCCCCGGATTTGAATTCGGGAGCCGCGGCCCAGGTACTGTCGCGAGGCTCTGTGACGTAGAACCACAACTTTTGTCACCCCTTGACGGTCTCCATGAAGGTGCCTTTGGGCCACGGGATGTTGGACATTTTGCTCACCATGGCACCTCCGCACTCTGCGTGTTGGCCGTCCACCACCTTCAGTTTTACATTGAAGGTCTTCAGCCACAATCCGAAGTGTGGTGGGATGCGGAGGAAAGCCTCACACACGATGATGAATGCCGAGATAGTGAGGAAGGAATTTGGGGCCAGATCATGGAAATCCAGCCAATAGTAGAACATGAGCCCGCGGACGAAGGGGTGGAGTGGAAATCCCAGTGCTCAGACGAAGTGGGGGATGAAAACTACCCTCTGATGGGGCTTCGGGGTAGGCACGATCTATCCCTCGGTCGGAAGCCGATGGGCGACCTCCTTGGCCAAATATCTGGCCCCCGAAGCTAGGTGATGTCCTTCTCCTTGATGATGGAGGCCATCCACTTGCCCTGCTCTCCGGACATGGTCGAAGTGCTTTCTTGAGGCAGAAAAGATGAGAACTTGGGTGCTGGAGCTAGAGAGTGGGTAGGCGGAAAGAGAGAAGGCATGGGTGAAAGATGTGAATCCTTATCTCCTTATAAAGGCAGTGAATATCAAGCGCCTCCCCACTCGCCATAAAACTCACATATTCCCTAGGGGCCATGCTGATGGCATGGTTGGATTACCCATACCCGTATTGATGAGAATCTCGCAATAAGGGGACACGATCTCTGCTTTGACAAGATGTGCCAATAAAACCGCATCTCAAAATACGGAGCGGCAGGCCGAAAAATGGTTCAAAATAATAACTGGACAGGGACATGATATCATGTTACAAAAAGTTGTCAGCAGATTGGACTCATGAAATATTATACTCTCTGCGGTGGTGTGTGGTACTTGTTTTGCAGATCCGGTCGCGTTCGTTGTGTTCAAAGGCTGTGTTGGAGTATTCGGAGGAGGAACCTGCCTTGTAATGCCGAAGACAATCTGCACGCCGGACACCTCGTCATTGAAGCCTGGTTTAGTGGCTAGTGAGGGAGTCCTTGACTAAGGGGTCCTCGGGCGTCCCGCCTATTGGACATGGGCTGGACTGATGGGCTATGAAGATACAAGACCGAAGACTCTCACCCGTGTCCGGATGGGACTCTCCTTGGCGTGGATGGCAAGATTGGCGTTCGGATATGAAGATTCCTTTCTCTGTAACTGACTTTGTATAACCCTAGTCCCCTTCGGTGTCTATATAAACCGGAGGGTTTAGTCCATAGAGATAATCATAATCCCATAGGCTAGACTTCTAGGGTTTTAGCCATTATGATCTCGAGGTAGATCAACTCTTGTAATACTCATATTCATCAAGATTAATCAAGCAGGAAGTAGGGTATTACCTCCATAGAGAGGGCCCGAACCTGGGTAAACATCGTGTCCCGTGTCTCCTATTACCATCAACCTTAGACGCACAGTTCAGGACCCCCTACCTGAGATCCGCTGGTTTTGACACCAACATCCAGCTTGTTCTGGGCCATGTCCATGAGGCCCCATTCCTCCTTATTTTCTATCTCCTCCGGCTCAGAGTTGACTTCACCAAACTTGAAGACTAGTGGCAGATGATCATTCTGCGCCATGGCGTTGGTGGAGGTCTGTGGAAGGGAGGGGAATGGGAGGCGGACAGTAAGGCCCCCATATTAAATAGCGGCTTGGGCGCCATTAATGGAGAGGAAGGCAGGCGACCATGGAAGTCAAAGGGCTCGCTTCCTAGTGAGCCTGCGCAACGTACATCTCGCACGCTTCCTGGTGAGCCTGCGCATTGGAGGACAGCTTGCACGCCTCTCGATAAGCCTGCACGCCAGACTCCGCTTGCACGCCTCCCATTCAGTCAAGGTCAAGCGGCTGTTCGCACAGCACCTCCTATAGCCATTAAAACGAAGACACGTGGTGTCACGTGAATGGTTAACAGAACGCACACAATTTGAATTATACAATCGTTTGAGATATTAAAGTGGCAGCTATTTTTTCAAAATGCCTTTGTTGGCTGTTATTCGAGGGAGCCTTCTCTCAAAATGGACACGAAAAATACCACAGCATGTCGGGTGCCATTCCATGAAAGCATGCCAAGTTTCATGAATTTCGGACGAGTTTTGGATTTACTAGAATTTAAAAACAAAGTATCATAATGTTTTGCCGGAAATCAACAGTGCCCTGGTGTTTGAAATTCATTCCAATTTCTTGCATGGGACCTAAGTATACACCCAAGGACACAGATTTGAATTTTCAACCAATTTATATGCATTAGAGCATGTGCGTGCAGTTCAAATTTGAATTATGCACATAAATGCATTGAAAACTCAATTAATGCATAAAAATGTCAAAACGAACCCGAAAAATCCAAAAAATTGACACTACACTCCTGTTGTTCTATGTTGACATGAGAAAAATTTGAAAACAATAAGAGGCAATGGATATCGTTTCGTCCCCAAAGGTAGGATGTTCCCTACCGAAACCATCACGCTTGTTTGAGAAGCTCTGGTTTGTGAGAAGCATATCCCCAAACCTGCCCCAAATGGGACAAAAAATTTACCATGGCATGTTGATGTCGCTCCATGCTAGCATGCCAAGTTTCATGAATTTCGGACGAGCATTGGATTTACTAGAATTTAAAAACCAGGTATCTCAATGTTTGCGTCTGAGTGACCGTGGCAGGGTGTTTGACATTCATTCCCATTTCTTGCATGGGACCTAAGCATGCACCCAAGGACACATATTTGATTTTCAACCAATTTATATGCATTAGAGCATGTGCATGTAGTTCAAATTTGAATTATGCACATAAATGCATTGAAAACTCAATTAATGCATAAAATGTCCAAACGAACCCCAAAAAATCCCAAAAATTGAGACAACACTCCTGTTGTTCTATGTTGATATGAGAAAAAAATTGAAAGCAATAAGAGGCAGTGGATATCGTTTAGTCCCCAAAGGTGGGACGTTCCCTACCGAAACCATCCGGCTTGTTGTCAAAAGCTCTGGTTTGTGAGAGCATATCCCCAAACCTTCCCCAAATGGGACAAAAAATTTACCATGGCATGTTGATGCCTCTCCATGATAGCATGCCAAGTTTCATGAATTTCAGACGAGTTTTGGATTTACTCGAATTTAAAAACCAGGCATCTCAACGTTTTTCCGGCAATCAACAGTGCCCTGGTGTTCGAAATTCATTCCTATTTCTTGCATGGGACCTAAGCATGCACCCAAGGACACATATTTGATTTTTCAACCAATTTATATGCATTGGAGCATGTGCATGTAGTTAAAATTAGAATTATGCACAATAATGCATTGAAAACTTAGTTGATGCATAAAAATGTCCAAACGAACCCCGAAAAATCACAAAAATTGACACAACACTCCTATTATTCTATGTTGACACAAGATTTTTTTTGAAAGCAATATGAGGCAAGGGATATCGTTTCGCCCAAAGGTGGGATGTTCCCTACCGAAACCATCCGGCTTGTTGTGAGAAACTCTCGTTTGTGAGAAGCCTATCCCCAAACCTGCCCCAAATGGGACAAAATTTTTACCACAGCATGTTGATGCCGCTCCATGATAGCATGCCAAGTTTCATGAATTTCAGACGAGTTTTGGATTTACTAGAATTCAAAAACCAGGCATCTCAATGTTTTGCCGGCAAGCAACGGTGCCCTGGTGTTTGAAATTCATTCCCATTTCTTGTATGGGACCTAAGCATGCACCCAAGGACACACAGTTGATTTTTAAACCAATTTATATGCACTGGAGCATGTGCATGTAGTTCAAATTTCAATTATCTACATAAATGCATTGAAAACTCATTTAATGCATAAAAAATGTCCAAACAAACCCTGAAAAATCACAAGAATTGACACAACACTCCTGTTGTTCTATGTTGACACGAGAAAAAAAATTGAAAGCAATAAGAGGCAATGGATATCATTTAGTCCCCAAAGGTGGGACGTTCCCTATCGAAACCATCGTGCTTGTTGTGAGAAGCTCTGGTCTGTGAGAAGCATATACCCAAACCTGCCTCAAATGGAACAAATGTTTTTACCACAGCATGTTGATGCTGCTCCATGATAGCATGCCAAGTTTCATGAATTTCAGACGAGTTTTGGATTTACTAGAATTTAAAAACCAGGCATCTCAATGTTTTGCCGGCAATCAACGGTGCCCTAGTGTTTGAAACTCATTCCCATTTCTTGCATGGGACCTAAGCATGCACCCAAGGACACAGATTTGTTTTTTCAACCAATTTATATGCACTGGAGCATGTGCATGTAGTTCAAATTTGAATTATGCACATAAATGCATTGGAAACTCAGTTAATGCATAAAAATGTCCAAACAAACCCCAAAAAATCACAAAAATTGTAACAATACTCCTATTGTTCTATGCTGACATGAGAAAAAATTGAAAGCAATAAGACGCAATGGATATCATTTCGTCCCCAAAGGTGGGACGTTCCCGATCGAAACCATCATGCTTATTGTGAGAAGCTCTAGTTTGTGAGAAGCTTATACCCAAACCTGCCCCAAATGGGACAAAATTTTTACCACGGCATGTTGATGCTGCTCCATGATAGCATGCCAAGTTTCATGAATTTCAGACGAGTTTTGGATTTACTAGAATTTAAAAACCAGGCATCTTAACATTTTGCCGGCAATCAACAGTTCCCTGGTGTTTGAATTTCACTCCCATCTCTCGCATGGGACCTAGAAATTCATCCAAGGACACACATGTCATTTTTCAACCAACTTTAGTGCACTGGAGCATGTGCTTGTGGTTCAAATTTGAATTATGCACATAAAATGCCTAGAAAACCCAGTTAATGTATAAAAAAGGCCAAACGAACCCTGAAAAATTCCAAGATTAAACACAACACTCCTGTTGTTCTATATTGACACTAGAAATTTTTAGAAAGCAATAAGAGGCAATGGATATCATTCCGTCCCCAAAGGTGGCACGTTCCCTACCAAAACCATCATGCTTGTTGTGAGAAGCTCTGGTTTGTGAGAAGCTTATACCCAAACCTGCCCCAAATGGGACAAAATTTTCACCACGGCATGTTGAGACCGCTCCATGATAGCATGCCAAGTTTCATGAATTTCAAATGAGTTTTGGATTTACTAGAATTTATAAACTAGGTATCTCAACGTTTTGCCGGTAATCAACAGCGCCCTGGTGTTTGAAATTCATTCCCATCTCTTGCATGGGACCTAAGGATGCACCCAAGGACACACATGTGATTTTTCAACCAACTTTGGTGCACTGGAGCATGTGCTTGTAGTTAAAATTTGAATTATGCGCATAAAATGTCTGGAAAACCCAGTTAATGTATAAAAAGGCCAAACGAACCCCGAAAAATTCATTCCCGTTTCTTGCATGGGACCTAAGCATGCACTGAAGGACACATATTTGATTTTTCAACAAATTTATATGCACCGGAGCATGTGCATGTAGTTTAATTTTGAATTGTGCACTTGAAATGGCTAGAAAACCAGTTTAATGTAGAAAATGTCCAAACGAACCCTGAATAAATCCAATTCTTTTACAACACACATATAGTTGCATGTTCACTACAGATAAACCTCTTTTTGGCCATTGGCTCCTCGAGCTCCCCGGCATATAGTTGCTGTGACCCCATTATGTAATTCAAATCAAGTAGATCCCACACAGTTTTTTATCACCAACCGTGTGAGATGTAGTACAAAATATCTTGGAGCACCGTCGGTGTATGGTACGGCTATGGCTTACGCGAGAAGGTGCATCAGCTATAGTCCACAGCCGGCATGTCAAGCACACTAGCTCGCTCCCCAAAAACTCCCGCTCTGCTTCAGTCCCTTGATTCAAATTTTCACTAGCCTCGGCATTTTACTCCCACCTCTGCATCCCTCGCAATCTCAAAAATATCTGCTCGCCCTTGATCCAAATTTTCAATAGCCCCGCCTTGTTACGTACTCCCACCTAGTTAAATTTTTAGTTGCCGCATTATTTCCTCAAACACAACCTTGCCCCCTAAGGGAGTCCTGGATTAGGGGGTGTTCGGATAGCCGGACTATACGTTCAGCCGGACTCCTGGACTATGAAGATACAAGATTAAAGACTCCGTCCCGTGTCTGGAAGGGACTTTCCTTGGCGTGGAAGGCAAGCTTGGCGATACGGATATCCAGATCTCCTACCACTGTAACCGACTTTGTGTAACCCTAACCCTCTCCGGTGTCTATATAAACCGGAGGGTTTTAGTCTGTAGGACAACATATATCACAACAATCATACCATAGGCTAGCTTGGTTTAGCCTCTTCGATCTCGTGGTAGATCAACTCTTGTACTACCCATATCATCAATATTAATCAAGCAGGACGTAGGGTTTTACCTCCATCGAGAGGGCCCGAACCTGGGTAGAACTTCGTGTCCCTTGCCTCTTGTTACCATCCGGCCTAGACGCACAGTTCGGGATCCCCTACCCGAGATCCGCCGGTTTTGACACCGACATTGGTGCTTTCATTGAGAGTTCCTCTGTGTCGTCGCCGTCAGGATCGATGGCTCCTATGATCATCAATAGCGATGCAGTCCAGGGTGAGACCTTCCTCCCCGGACAGATCTTCGTCTTCGGCGGCTTCACACTGCGGGCCAATTCACTTGGCCGTCTGGAGTAGATCGAAAGCTACGCCCCTGGCCGTCATGTCATATTTGGAAGTTTAAACTACACGGCTGACATCCGCGGGGACTTGATCTTCGACGGATTCGAGCCACTGCCGAGCGCACCGCACTGTCCCGACGAGCATGATCTAGCTCTGCCGCCGAATAGTGCCCTGGAGGCCGCACCCGCATCAGCTTCGACCCTTAATTTGGAGCCAACTGCGCCGATCGAGGATGGGCGGTTGGACGCCACCTCGGGGGCTGCGATCCCAACGGCGATTGAGCCGAACACCAGCCCCGTACTCTGCGAGACTCGTGACTCCAAGGAGCCGGACTCCTCTCCGGACTCCTCCACGCCCCTGCCGATTGAATCCGATTGGGCGTCGATCATGGAGTTTACTGCCGCGGACATCTTTCAGCACTCGCCTTTCGGCGATATTCTGAAAACACTGAAATCTCTCTCTTTATCAGGAGAGCCCTGGCTGGACTACGGTCAGCAAGGTTGGGATTCGGACGATGAAGAAATTCAAAGCCCACCCACCACCCACTTTGTAGCCACTGTCGACGACTTAACTGACATGCTCGACTTCGACTCTGAAGACATCGACGATATGGACGCCGATGAAGGAGATGATGAAGAACCAGCGCCTACTAGGCCCTAGAAAGCCACCTCTTCATATGACATATACATGGTGGACACCCCAAAAGAAGGAGATGGCGATGGAACAGCGGAGGACGACCCCTCCAAGAAACAGCCTAAGCGCCGGCGTCAGCGGCGCCGCTCAAAATCCCGCCAAAACAAATACGGTGATTCCAGCACAGGAGATAATAATACTCGGGAAAGTGCCGAAGAAAACCCCCTCCGACAAGATTTAGCACAGGAGGATGGAGAAACCAGCCCTCATGAGAGAGCGGAAGACAGAGAGGTCGAGGACGATAATTATATGCCTCCATCCAAAGACGAGGCAAGCCTCGACGACGACGAATTCGTCATGCCAGAGGATCCCGTCGAGCAAGAGCATTTTCAACGCAGGCTTATGGCCACGACAAGAAGCCTCAAGAAAAAACAGCAACAACTTAGAGCTGATCAAGATTTGCTAGTCGACAAATGGACTGAAGTCCTTGCAGCCGAAGAGCATAAACTCGAACGCCCTTCCAAGAGCTACCCAAAGCGCAGGTTGCTACCCCGATTAGAGGAGGAAGCACTTGATGCGGCCGACCAGCCACCTCGTGGCCGCGACAGAGAGGCCTCTCAGCCCTCCACTCAAGCCGCACCCCGTACCAAGGCACGGGAATATGCGCTGGACTTGCGAGATATGTTGGAGGACAAGGCAAGGCAAACAAGATCGATCTACGGATAGCGGGGCGCCCCACGGCTCGAGATGGTAACCTTCACGCCAGCCACAAATTCGGCAGGGCTGAACACAGTAGACAAAGCTCATTGGAGCTACGTCATGATATAGCCCAGTACAGAGGCGCCGCACACCCACTATGCTTTACAGACGAAATAATGGATCATCAAATCCCCGACGGTTTCAAATCCGTAAACATCGAATCATATGATGGCACAACAGATCCTGCGGTATGGATCGAGGATTATCTCCTTCATATCCACATGGCCCGCGGCGATGATTTCCACGCCATCAAATACCTCCCACTCAAGCTTAAAGGACCAGCTCGGCATTGGCTTAATAGCTTGCCAACAGGATCAATCAGTTGTTGGGAGGACCTGGAAGCCGCATTCCTCGACAATTTCCAGGGCACTTATGTGCGACCCCCAGACGCCGATGACCTAAGTCACGTAATTCAGCAGCCAAAGGAATCGTCCAGGCAATTCTGGACATGGTTCCTAACAAAGAAAAAAAATAAAATAGTCGACTGTCCGGACGCTGAGGTCCTAGCAGCCTTCAAGCATAATATCTGTGACGAGTGGCTGGCCCGGCACCTTGGACAGGAAAAGCCGAAATCTATGGCAGCACTCACAACACTCATGACCCGCTTTTGCGCGGGAGAAGATAGATGGCTTGCTCATAGCAACAATATTACCAAGAACCCTGGTAATTCGGACACCAGGGACAGTAGTGGCAGGTCGCGTCGCAACAAGCAGAAGCGCCGCATTAACGGCGACAATGCTGAGGATACGGCAGTTAATGCCGGATTCAGAGGCTCTAAATCCGGTCAGCGGAAAAAACCATTCAAGAGGAATCCTAGGGGCCCGTCCAGTTTGGACCGAATACTCGACCGCTTGTGCCAGATACATGGCACCCCCGAAAAGCCGGCCAATCACACCAACAGGGATTGTTGGGTGTTCAAGCAGGCAGGCAAGTTAAACACTGAAAATGAAGACAAGGGGCTGCATAGCGATGACGACGAGGAGCCCCGGCCGCCTAACAATAGTGGACATAAGGGTTTTCCCCCACAAGTGCGGACGGTGAACATGATATACGCAACCCACGTCCCCAAAAGGGAGCAGAAGCGCGTGTTAAGGGACGTATACGCGGTGGAGCCAGTCGCCCCAAAGTTCAACCCATGGTCCTCCTGCCCGATCACCTTTGATTGAAGGGACCATCCCACTAGAATCCGTCATGGCGGATTCGCCGCATTGGTTCTAGACCCAATTATTGACGGATTTCATCTCACTAGAGTCCTTATGGACGGCGGCAGCAGCCTGAACCTGCTTTACCAGGATACAGTGCCGAAAATGGGCATAGATCTCTCGAGGATTAAGCCCACCAAAACGACCTTTAAAGGCGTAATACCAGGTGTAGAGGCCAACTGTACAGGCTCAGTCACACTTGAAGTGGTCTTTGGATCTCCGGATAATTTCCGAACCAAGGAGTTAATCTTCGACATAGTCCCGTTTCGCAGTGGTTATCACGCACTGCTCGGGCGAACCACATTCGCTAAGTTCAATGCGGTACCGCACTACACATACCTTAAGCTCAAGATGCCAGGCCCTCGAGGAGTAATTACGATCAATGGAAACACCAAACGCTCCCTCCGAACGGAGGAGCACACGGCGGTCCTTGCAGCGGAAGTACACAGCAGCCTCTCCAGGCAGTTCTCCAGTCCGGCCACTAAACGACCGGACACCGTCAAGCGTGCCCGGAGTAACCTACAACAAGACCACCTGGCACGATCCGAGCAGGCATAGCAATGCGGCCCCAACCCCAACCCTCGCAAAAAGGCGACGCCAGTACTTCGCGTACATAACTATGCTCTAGAGATACCATGGGTACAGGGGGAGGGGCACCATCACGGCACGCCTAAAACACGGCTTAAACCGTACCAGGGGCTGCCGATTTTTTAATTTTCTCTTACTTTCAGGACTCCATCCTTCGGAAGGCCTGTTCGGCAGTTCAATTGCCGCACAATTGATGCAAGAACCAGGGAAGCTGACAAGCCACGCCGCATTACGGAACTCCCAGGTGGTCTCTATCACGAGCAGTATACCTGTTCCGCATAATATTCCACAGCTTGCCCCTGGAACGGACATGTTAACTAGTCCAACCTTCCACTTATTGCATTATTTGTATCATTCTACTTTGATCACAACCCTTTTTAATAAACAATGCATAGCTTTCGTCTATTTTTGCATTACCTTTTTTCTTTATATATGTTCCTTAACGACATGTTGCACCCGTACACGTTGGTACGGCCAAAATACGCCAGGGGCTTTAGTACCCCTCAATATGGTGTGAGAAGTGCGAACACTTTAACAAGTTCGGCACCCCGAACTTATAGCATTATATGCATCGGCTCCGAATCATGTCTTGGGTCAATAGTTGGGTTTGCCCGGCTCCTATGTTTTGGTGCCTTACATTCCGCTATATCGGCTAAGGTAGCACTAGGAGAACCACTGCGATTGTGCCCCAGTTGAGCTGGGTCGAGCACCTTAGTGGAGAAAGCTAAAACTGACTGTCATGATGAAGCGAGAGCTGGTCGCTGTTCGAGAGGTTTTTCGAGTCCCTAAAGACTTATGCCGCTTAAGGCGAGGAGCCGGCTCTGTCCGGCCAAGGCGTGGATAGCGCCCCGAACTCGGTCTTCCGAATACCAGGGGCTTCACCGAAATTTAAAATTATAGAATTCTATGGCTAAGTGAGAGTGTTCACGCATTATAGTCCGATTGCCTTGTTCGTTGGGCTGCGCGCCTCCCTCGAAGGACCCAAACATGGGAAAAAGAGCGCTCAGGTTTATCCCCGAACACCCCAGCACTAGCGGCACGGGGGCTGAAGCCGACAACTCACCATCTCTTAGAATTGATAAACAGCCGCACAGAAGGTAATATTTTAAATTCCAACAGCATTTCTTAGCGCATATGAACAAGTTTTCAGCGCACAGGACAAAACGAGCAAGTTTCACTCAAAAATTACATCCCTAGAACATTCATCTGCCACAAGGCAGGCACCCTTCAGAACATCCTTATAGTAATTCTCGGGCTTGCGATGCTCTTTCCCCGACGGTGGCCCGTCCTTCACAAGCTTCTCAGCATCCAGCTTGCCCCAGTGCACCTTAGCACGGGCAAGGGCCCTACGGGCACCTTCAATGCAGACGGAGCGCTTGATGACTTCGAGCCTTGGACAGGCCTCCACCAGCCGCCGCACCAGCCCGAAATAGCTCCCAGGCAGAGCCCCTCCAGGCCACAGCCGAACAATGAGGCCCTTCATGGCCTGTTCGGCCGCCTTGTGGAGCTCGACCAGTTGCTTCAGCTGGTCGCTCAGGGGCACGCGGTGTTTGGCCTCAGCATACTGAAACCAGAACACCTTCTCAGTCGAGCTGCCCTCCTCGGCTCGATAGAATGCAGCGGCATCGGACACACTCCGGGGAAGATCTGCGAACGCTCCTAGAGAGCTCCGGATTCGGGTAAGTAACAAGTAACTCATGTTTATGTGTTTGGTTTGCATAAAGAATGCCTTACCCGCCGCTATCTTCTTCACCTCATCCAACTCCTGGAGGGTCTTCTGGGATTCAGCCTTGGTAGACTTGGCATTTTCAATAGCCACTGCGAGCTCGGACCCTCCCGTCTTTGAGTCAAGCTCCAAACTCTCATGTTTTTCCCTGGAGCTCTTGCCGTACCTTGCCAACCTCGGCCTCATACTTCTCCCGCTCGGTGCGCTCCGAGGCTGCCCTCTTCTCGGCCTCGACCAGCGCTTGCTTAAGGGTCGCCACCTCAGACGTGTCCCCTACAATAGCCACAATAATCTTGTCATTTTTTGCAATTTCACCTTTTTATATATATTTAAACAAGGCATTTCTTACCTTCATTGTCCTCGAGCTGCTTCTTGGCACGCCCGAGCTCTTGCTCGGACCGCTCGAGGTTCTGCCTTAGCGTGTCCACCTCCACAGTCAGTGCAGCGGACACAAGCAAAGAAGCCTGCATACGCATATTGACTCATTTTTGTTAGACTCCTGTGAATTTTATTTGATCCTCTATTCGGCTTTTCTTTCCGAACGCCAAATAGAGCATCAGGGGCTACTGTCTATGCGGTAATATTATTTATTCATTCTTTACTTACCTCAAAGCCTGTTAACAGGCTAGTACAAGCTTCAGTCAGCTCGCTCTTGGCGGACTGAACCTTCTGGATCACCGCACTCATAATAGTGCGGTGCCCCTCGTCGATGGAGGTGCCTTGGAGCGCCTCCAACAGATTGTCCGGCGCCTCCGGTTGGGTCGCCGGCACAGTGGGCTGGCTCCTCTTGGAAGGAGGTCGCCCGCCGGACTCTGGAACCTTTGAAGGTTCTGGAGTAGTGTCTGGCCTAGAGTCGGACTTGGAGCCCTAGGGGGGGGTCTCATCCCCTTTACTCCTGGAGTCCGGGACGCCTTGCGGCGCCTCCAGGACCACCTCCTCCCGTCTTGGAACTTGTTGGGACAACACTTCGGTGTCGTCCGTAGGGAGGGGGGAGGAAGCCGTCGAAAGCGAGTTCACATCCGACGAGTCCAGTGAACCGCTCGACGACGCGTCGAGCCAGTCTTTGGGTGGGCTGCATAAACATATTCGACGTAATGGAAAGCTGTGCAATAAACAAATACTATGAATTACTCTGGTATCCGGATACTTACGATTTTGCCAGGGGCTTGGCACTGGGCTGCCACTCCTCTCCGCCGTCGTCGGCGTTGGTGGAGTAGTCCAGAGGAAGGGTTTTCCCCTTCTTGGACCCTCCGGCCTCCCCAGAGAGGGCGGCCTTCCTTTTCTTCTCTCCTCCCACTGGAGGGGGAGGGGTCTCTTCTTCTTCCTCCTCGTCTTCATGGGAGGAATGCACCTCGGAACCGTCGGATGATGGATCCGACACCTCCTGGCGCCGGGCACTCTTTCGAGTCCCCGTGGCCTTTTTCGCGGCCTTCTTCTCCGGCACCACATAGGGTGCCGGAACCAGCAGCTTCGCCAAGCGGGCATCCACTGGGCCTTCGGGCAAAGGAGCCGGACAGTTGATCTGTCCGGACGTCACCTGCCAGTCCTGTCAAAGGTAAGGGAGCTTAGATCCCGCATGGAGTCAAACTATGAAAGACTGATACCCTGTAAAAGGAAAAAACAGCTTACCGCGAGAGCGTGATGCTGCACACTGAATCCGCGATCCTCGGTAGCGGATGCGGGAGCCTCGGCGCCCTTGAAAAGCACCTTCCAGGCATCTTCGTACGTCGTGTCGAAGAGCCTGCTCAGAGTTTGGTGCCGCGCCAGGTCGAACTCCCACAGGATGAAAGCCCGTTGTTGACACGGGAGGATCAGGCGGATGAGCATAACCTGGACTATGTTGACAAGTTTGAGCTTCTTGTCCACCAGGGTTTGGATGCATGTTTGGAGTCTGGTCAGCTCTCCTTTCTTACCCCACGACAGGCCCTCTCCTTCTAGGAGGTGAGCCGCGTAGGGGGTTCGGATCGAAACTCGGGGGGTGCGACCCATTCGGCGTCGCGCGGCTCGGTGATATAAAACCACCCCGATTGCCACCCCTTCAGGGTCTCCACAAAGGAGCCCTCGAGCCATAGGACGTTGGCCATCTTGCCCACCATGGCGCCTCCGCACTCCGCCTGGTTGCCGCGCACCACCTTCAGCTTGACGTTGAAAGTCTTGAGCCATAGGCCGAAATGGGGGCGGATGCGGAGGAAAGCCACGCACACGACGATAAACGCTGAGATGTTGAGGACAAAGTTCGGGGCCAGATTGTGGAAATCCAGGCCGTAGTAGAACATGAGCCCCCGGACAAATGGGTGGAGAGGGAAGCCCAGTCCGCGGAGGAAATGGGGGAGGAACATCACTCTCTCATGGGGCCTAGAGGTGGGGATGAGTTGCCCCTTTTCGGGAAGCCGGTACGCGATGTTGTTAGACAGGTATCCGGCCTTCCTCAGCTTTTTGATGTGTCCCTCCGTGACGGAGGAGACCATCCACTTGCCTCCCGCTTCGGACATGGCTGGAGAAGGTTGAGGTAGGGAGTGCGGACTTGGGTGCTGGAGCTCGAGTGCGCAAGAATGGATAGGCAAAGGAGGAAGAAGGCGTAGGTGAAAAGGTGGATCCTTATCCCCTTATATGGGTGGATGCAACTACATGTCCCCACCAGCTTGGTAAAACTCGCCTATCTCCAAGTGCCATAATCAATGGCGCGGTTGGGTTACCCACGTCCGTATTGATGAGAATCCCGGAATAAGGGGACACGGTCTCTGCTTTAACAAGACGTGCCAAGGAAACCGCCTCGCGTGACACGCTGAGGTGGGATAATGAAACGACTTGGATAAAGGCTTGGCCGTGGTGTGTCACGCTACGGAATACGTTAGCAGATTAGATTGGTGTAAATATTATTCTCTCCATGGCAATATGTGGAAACTTATTTTGAAGAGCCGGACACTATCTTTGTGTTCAAAATCTTCTATGAAGTACTTGGAGGAGGAACCCACCTTGCAATGCCGAAGACAATCTGCGCGCCGGACTCGTCTTCATTGAAGCCTGGTTCAGGGGCTATTGAGGGAGTCCTGGATTAGGGGGTGTTCGGATAGCCGGACTATACCTTCAGCCAGACTCCTGGACTATGAAGATACAAGATTAAAGACTCTGTCCCGTGTCCGGAAGGGACTTTCCTTGGCATGGAAGGCAAGCTTGGCGATACGGATATGAAGATCTCCTACCATTGTAACCGACTTTGTGTAACCCTAACCCTCTCCGGTGTCTATATAAACTGGAGGGTTTTAGTCCGTAGGACAGCATATATCACAACAATCATACCATAGGCTAGCTTCTAGGGTTTAGCCTCTTCGATCTCGTGGTAGATCTACTCTTGTACTACCCATATCATCAATATTAATCAAGCAGGACGTAGGGTTTTACCTCCATCAAGAGGGCCCGAACCTGGGTAAAACTTCGTGTCCCTTGCCTCCTGTTACCATCCGGCCTAGACGCACAGTTCGGGACCCCCTACCCGAGATCTACCGGTTTTGACACCGACACCCCCCTCGAAACCATTGTTAGGTCGCAGCCATCGCCGGCGCATCCATCCTCAACCTCTGCCTGTGTGCCGGGGGGCTCGAGGAGCCAATGGGCAAAAAGAGGTTTATCGCAGCCTTTTCGCCCGACGCCGGTGTCGGTGTCAAAACCGGCGGATCTCGGTTAGGGGGTCCGAAACCGTGCATCTAGGGTCGATGGTAACAAGAGACAGGGGACACGATGTTTACCCAGGTTCGGGCCCTCTTGATGCAGGTAATATCCTACTTCCTGCTTGATTGATCTTCATGAATATGATGATTACAAAAGTTGATCTACCACGAGATCGTAATGGCTAAACCCTAGATGTCTAGCCTATATGATCGTGATTGCCTCTACGAACTAAACCCTCCGGTTTATATAGACACCGGAGGGGCCTAGGGTTGTACAAAGTCGGTTTACAGAGGAAGGAATCTTCATATCCGAACACCAAGCTTGCCTTCCACGCAAAGGAGAGTCCCATCCGGACACGGGAGGAAGTCTTCTATCTTGTATCTTCACGGCCCATCAGTCCGGCCCACATCACATAGGACGGACGCCCGAGGACCCCTTAATCTAGGACTCCCTCAGTAGCCCCCGAACCAGACTTCAATGACGATGTGTCCAGCACGCTGATAGTCTTCGGCATTGCAAGGCGGGTTCTTCTTCCGAATAATTCAAAGCGTCTGATCCGAAGAGTTAGACTCGGCTTTTCATTTAATGTCGTACCCATCGGCTTCCGCGCCTCCATTGCTTCGGCTTCCACGTGTCGAGCGAACACGAAAGGTCAGAGTGTTTTTGCACATAACACCCTAGTCATGTAAGGAAGGTGTATATTTAAGTGGATTGGATCTCAGATGCCATCTCGCACCAGGCAGAAAATCCTCAGAGCTTGCTAGGAGAAACCATTCCAACATGGCTAGCGTTCCCAGTTCTTCCTCCCGCCCCCATGGCTCTGAAAAAGGCGATTAGGAGAAATGTTCAGTATCCCATGACCAGCTGACTAAGCTTCAAACGTAGGGATTCCTCCCCCCGCGGATCTAGTCCCTGTTCGGGCGGGATTAATCTCCTTTACAGGCGAAGCCTTGGTGGAAAATTTCCCTAATCCAACCAGGGGGAGCGAGTGTGCTTCGTATATTTCTTAATAAGAGCCATCGGGTTTCCAATCCACCCTTTCCTCCGAGGTCTACTAGAGTGCTATGGCCTTCAACTGCACAACCTCACTCCAGCCTCCATCCTACATATCGCGGGTTTTGTCGCTCTTTGCGAGCTGTTCCTGGGCTGCGAGGCCCACTTTGATTTATGGAGGAAACTTTTCTGCCTCGTCCCTCGTACCCAAAAGGGATCCATATTAGAGGTGGGTGGCGCCGAGATCTGGCGCATAGCTGGAACTGGATACTTGTCCGGTACACCGAAGAAGGCATCCGAAGAGTGGTCCTCGGAGTGGTTTTATATTGAAGATGTCCCTCTCCCTGACCCAGTCCGAATGGGCCTTCCCAAATTTTCTAGTGCTCCATTGAGGAAACGCCATAGCTGGCGTCCTCGGAGCCTCGAGGAGGAAGATAGCATAGAAGTTCAACTATTAATGGGCGGGATAAGGACACTTGCCCAGTCCGGATTATCAATAATCGAGGTAATGGCAACTTCCATAATGCGAGGTGTTCAGCCACTCCAATTCAGTGGGCTCCCCATGTGTCACTACAATGGGGAAGATGACGCCTCACACTATGAACGAAAGGGTCCGGACACCCCTGCCGCCCTGGCCACAATATTGGCCGATCTGTATAAAGGGGAGAAAGAGGAGTTTACTCATCTTAAGCGTCAAGAGGGATTCTCCATGTACAATCCCCCTAGATGGGTGAGTTTTAATCTCACCTCCTTACTCAATCCTTTCCCCGAGTCATGTTTAATTGACATTTACCCGTCCATTTTTAATAGGAATGGCGGAAGGCTATCGCGGAGATTTATAGTCCCGCTCCATAGCCGGAGGACCATAACCGGGACCTCGATCCCGGATTTGAAGAGGATCCAAACATATTTGTAGAAATCAAAGAGGGAGTCTTCTACCAAGCGAGCTATGACGGCACAGAAGTGGCCATCATGGCCAATTATCCTGGCCTCCTTCCTGCCTCACATGTAAGTAACCAGGAGACATCTCCTCCGAAAGAGCTTCCTCGTTATGCCTCATCCACCGCACTGTTTCGTGCTCCAAAGGGGAGGCGATCGACGCGTCATGCCGTATCAGAGGCATCTCATAAGAGAGCGGCTCCTACACCGGGCGGGTCTTCGAAGAGGAAGGCAAATGACAACACGGCCGAGCCTTCATCAAAGAGGTATGGCTTTAAATATGCCCTCTGGCAGTCATATCGAACCATGACATTGTCCGCTATATTTTATCAGGAAGAATGTTCACCGGACTATGTCTGGGGATCCTGTCGGTCGCGCCTCCACCAGTCAAGTTCCAGACCCTGCCTCTAGGGCGGGGGCTGACACGGGAGCGATGCCGGATTGTCCTCCTTGAGAGGATTTGGATAATGTATCCGTCATGAACTTTGAAGTGGAGAGCGCCATGAATCATCGATGCTGGAGGGCCGCTCTTCACGACTCTTATTTTACTAAAGAGGTGTTCAATGCCTTCAGCTCGGCTGATGTGTACATCCGAGCTGCTCGAGACGGGCTTGCCAGAGCCACTGACCAGCATTTGAAAGATATGCAGGTAAGTACGCATTGTACAGATCTGGTAATCATATACCAGTAGCCCCTAAGACTTGAAACAGTTGAAGCAACTGATTTAAGGATCATTGTATAATCAGGTACTCACAGAGAAGAACAACATGCTGTCTCATGAGCTGGAAAAGTGCCAGACTCAGCTAGCTATTGTTACCACCGAACTGGAGAAGTCCAAGGAGGCACCGCTTGGTAAAGTTCCCCTCCATCCAGGAAAAGTATAATCATGCACCAATAATGTGAATACTGTTGCGTTTTCGATGACATGATCAACAGATCAACTGAAAGAGGAATTGAAAGTCGCGCAGGCAGGTAAACAAGAGGCGAAAGGCGTCATGCCGCCAGCGAACGTGTGCTGACACGAGTCAGGGATGATAAGAACAAATTACAGGATTCCAACACCCTGCTGGGCGAAAATCTAAAAGATGTACGAGCCCAACTAGCTGACGCCATAGAGGAAAATAGGAGGCTATGAGGCGGCATATTCAGTATGCTTTTGAACTTACCTCCGTGTAATTCAGCAAAAAATGAACTGACAGATTTATGTCTACAGCTATGCTGACTGGTCGTCCCGAAGAGGAAATGTCCGGATCTCCAGTCGATCTGCTGCAAGAGCTGTCCCAAGTGCACGAGCGAGCTCGGCAAGCAATGCGGAGTGTTGCCAAGGCTTTGTGGCCATCCGCCTCCCCTCCAGGAAGCATGGAGGAGCTTTTGAAGCTATTCCAAGGATCTCGGCGGCGCTTTCGATTATGGAAGATATCAGCCTACCGAGAAGGTGCGCTAGAGGCCTGGGCCATGGTAAAAACACGGTACACCAAGCTTGATCTGAATCATATGGCCTGGGTCATACCTCGGGGGTCAGATGGACAAGAAATTCCAGTTAGTTTGGCATATGACCAAGTAATGATAGCCCCCAAATTTTCCCAATAGGATTGTAAGCTAGACAGCCTGTTAGACGGCATAGAGGAAGAAGTTTTTGAGTCCAAGTGACTATGTACTTCAATTGAAAAATTTGTCCCTAGCCGGATTTGTAAAACGATTGTCACGGAAGACCTTTTTGCTTCGACCTCCGGGTCCGAAGGTGCGGAGTGTTTCCGAATACCGGAGCGGTAATATAGACCGGGGTATGCGTGGAAACTAGGTGTAGGGGTCATAGTTGCTTGGACAGACAAGTTGTATCCGACTAGCTATGTTATATTACTTGTTGATTGTAAGAAACATCTTCCAGGGAGAATAGTTCCGTTAAGGGTTCCTTTCCCTGGGTGAACATGCATTAGCATGCATGCCCGAACTATGATTGAAGAATCATAGTATACGTACATATGGGGATTCATAGTGTAATTAGGGTATAACGTCTTTAGTCCACCGACCAAATATTCCCTTAAGAACGCTAGCTTTCGGCTTCACCTAGTCTGAGGTACAAGTCCGGATGACCCAGCTGTAACAAAAAAGAGGTGCTCCCTTTATGCCCTAGCCGAACAAATGAGAACGTAGGGCATATGCACAGGAGCCAGGCAACCCAGCTTGGCAAAAACTTAAGTCATAACGGTGCATATAATGGCGAAGAAAAGGTACATATGAAGAAAGGACACATATGTGGTGAGCTTGATGCTCGGAAAATAATAATAAGCTTCTTGTAAAAGAAGCCCCCGGGTATTATGAGCGTATACATTTAAGGACGTGTATGTCATAGGTGTGCGGTTTAGCCGCACAAGAGCTATAGAGCCGGAGAAAAATTTAAAGAGAAAGAAAATGGATACAAAGGGAGAATAAGGCGGACAAAGAGTATGACTCTAGGCATAGAATCTTCGGAGTCTGGCAGCATTCCACGGGTTCGTCTCTAAGCGATTGTCTGATGCATCACGTAGGCTGTACGCTCCTTCGATGAGAAATTCATTGATGAGGAAGGGACCCCCCCACTTCGGCTTGAGTTTGTCCTTTTTCTTTTCCAGCAGGCGCAGGACGAACTCACTGCTACCTCTTGAGCACTGTGTTGGATTTCCCCGAAGAGGAGAGGATAATGCAACAAAGTAGCGTAAGTATTTCCCTCAATTTTTGAGAACCAAGGTATCAATCCAGTAGGAGGCTACGCGCGAGTCCCTCATACCAACACAAAAACAATAGCTCAACGCAACCAACGCGCTTAGGGGTTGTCAATCCCTTCACGGTCACTTATGAAAGTGAGATATGATAGAGATGATAAATAATATTTTTGGTATTTTTGGTATAGAGATGCAAAGTGAAAAGTAAAAGGCAAAGTAAAAGAAAAGAAATAATAAAGTGATGGAGATTGATATGATGAGAAAGAGACCCGGGGGTCATAGGTTTCACTAGTGGCTTCTCTCAAGAGCATAAGTATTCTACGGTGGGTGAACAAATTATTGTTGAGCAATTGACAGAATTGAGCATAGTTATGAGAATATCTAGGTATGATCATGTATATAGGCATCACGTCCGAGACTAGTAGACCGACTCCTGCCTGCATCTACTACTAGTACTCCACTCATCGACCGCTATCCAGCATGCATCTAGAGTATTAAGTTAAAAACAGAGTAACGCCTTAAGCAAGATGACATGATGTAGAGGGATAGTTTCATGCAATATGATAAAACCCCTATCTTGTTATCCTCGATGGCAACAATACAATACAATACGTGCCTTGCTTCCCCTTCTGTCACTGGGAAAGGACACCGCAAGATTGAACCCAAAGCTAAGCACTTCTCCCATGGCAAGAAAAACCAATCTAGTAGGCCAAACCAAACTGATAATTCGAAGAGACTTACAAAGATAACCAATCATACATAAAAGAATTCAGAGAAGATTCAAATATTATTCATAGATAGACTGGATCATAAACCCACAATTCATCGGTCTCAACAAACACCCACAAAAAGAAGATTACATCGAATAGATCTCCACAAGAGAGGGGGAGAACATTGTATTGAGATCCAAAAAGAGAGAAGAAGCCATCTAGCTACTAACTATGGACCCGTAGGTCTGAAGTAAACTACTCACAGTTCATTGGAGGGGCTTGGATGATGATGTAGAAGCCCTCCGTGATCGATGCCCCCTGCGGCGGATCTCCGAAACAGGCCCCAAGATGGGATCTCGTGGATACAGAAAGTTGCGGCGGTGGAATTAGGTTTTTGGCTCCGTCCCCGATCGTTTGGGGGTACGTAGGTATATATAGGAGGAAGGAGTACGTCGGTGGAGCTTCGAGGGGCCCACGAGGTAGGGGGTGCGCCCTAGGGGGGGCGCCCTCCACCCTCGTGACCGCCTCGTGGCTTTCTTGATGGAGGGTCCAAGTCTCTTGGGTCTTATCTGATGAGAAAATCACGTTCCGGAAGGTTTCATTCCTTTGGACTCCGTTTGATATTCTGTTTCTCCAAAACACTGAAATAGGCAAAAAAACAACAATTCTGGGCTGGGCCTCCGGTTAATTGGTTAGTCCCAAAAATAATATAAAAGTGTAAAATAAAGCCCAATATAGTCCAAAACAGTAGATAATATAGCATGGAGCAATCAAAAATTATAGATACGTTGGAGACGTATCAAGCATCCCCAAGCTTAATTCCTGCTCGTCCTCGAGTAGGTAAATGATAAAAAGAGAATTTTTGATGCGGAGTGCTACTTGGCATAATTTTAATGTAATTCTTCTTAATTGTGGTATGAATATTCAGATCCGAAAGATTCAAGACAAAAGTTCATATTGACATAAAAATGATAATACTTCAAGCATACTAACTAAGCAATTATGTCTTCTCAAAATAACATGGCCAAAGAAAGTTCATCCCTACAAAATCATATAGTTTAGTCATGTTTCATTTTCGTCACACAAGAATGCTCTCATCATACACAACCCCAATGACAAGCCAAGCAATTGTTTCATACTTTAGTAATCTCAAACCTATAAACTTTCATGCAATATATGAGCGCGAGCCATGGACATAGCACTATGGGTGGAATAGAATATAATGAAGGGGGTTATGTGGAAAAGACAAAAAAGGAGAAAGTCTCACATCAACGAGGCTAATCAATGGGCTATGGAGATGCCCACCGATTGATGTTAATGCAAGGAGTAGGGATTGCCATGCAACGGATGCACTAGAGCTATAAATGTATGAAAGCTCAACAAAAGAAACTAGTGGGTGTGCATCCAACTTGCTTGCTCACGAAGACCTAGGGCACTTGAGGAGGCCCATTGTTGGAATATACAAGCCAAGTTCTATAATGAAAAATTCCCACTAGTATATGAAAGTGATAACATGAGAGACTCTCTACTATGAAGATCATGGTGCTACTTTGAAGCACAAGTGTGGTAAAAGGATAGTAACATTGTCCCTTCTCTCTTTTTCTCTCATTTTTTTGGGCCTTCTCTTTTTTATGGCCTTTCTCTTTTTTATTTTTTATTCCTCACTTGGGACAATGTTCTAATAATGATGATCATCACACTTCTATTTATTTACAACTCAATGATTACAACTCGATACTAGAACAAGGATGACTCTATATGAATGCCTCCGGCGGTGTACCGGGATATGCAATGAACCAAGAGTGACATGTATGAAATAATTATGAACGGTGGCTTTGCCACAAATACTATGTCAACTACATGATCATGCTAAGCAATATGACAATGATGAATGTGTCATGATGAACAGAATGATGGAAAGTTGCATGGCAATATATATCGGAATGGCTATGGAAATGCCATAATAGGTAGGTATGGTGGCTGTTTTGAGGAAGATATAAGGAGGTTTATGTGTGAAAGAGCGTATCATATCACGGGGTTTGGATGCATCGGCGAAGTTTGCACCAACTCTTAATGTGAGAAAGGGCAATGCACGGTATCGAAGAGGCTAGCAAGGACGGAAGGGTGAGAGTGCGTATAATCCATGGACTCAACATTAGTCATAAATAACTCACATGCTTATTGCAAAAAACTACAAGTCATCAAAAACCTCGGCACTACGCGCATGCTCCTAGGGGGGTAGATTGGTAGGAAAAGACCATCGCTCGTCCCCGACCGCCACTCATAAGGAAGACAATCAAATAACACCTCATGTTTCAAATTTGTTGCATAACGTTTACCATACGTGCATGCTACTGGACTTGCAAACTTCAACACAAGTATTTCTTGATTTCACAACTACTCAACTAGCAGGACTTTGATATTATTACCTCCATATCTCAAAACAATCATCAAGCATCAAACTTTTCTTAGTATTCAACACACTCATAAGAAAGTTTTATTGTTAATCTTGCATACCAAGCATATTAGGATTTTAAGCAAATTACCATGCTATTAAGACTCTCAAAATAATCTAAGTGAAGCATGAGAGATCAATAGTTTCTATAAAACGAATCCACCACCGTGCTCTAAAAGATATAAGTGAAGCACTAGAGCAAAACTATAAAGCTCAAAATATATAAGTGAAGCACATAGAGTATTCTATCAAATTCCAAATCATGTATGGCTCTCTCAAAAGGTGTGTACAGCAAGGATGATTGTGGTAGACTAACAAGCAATGATTCAAATCATAAAAGACGCTCCAAGCAAAACACATATCATGTGGTGGATAAAAATATAGTTCCAAGTAAAGTTACCGATAGAAGTAGACGAAAGAGGGGATGCCTTCCGGGGCATCCCCAAGCTTTGTCTTTTAGGTGTCCTTAGATTATCTTGGGGGTTCCATGGGCATGCCCAAGCTTAGGCTCTTGCCACTCCTTGTTCCATAATCCATCAAATCTTTACCCAAAACTTGAAAACTTCACAACACAAAACTTACAGTAGAAAATCTCGTGAGCTCCGTTAGCGAAAGAAAACAAAAGACCACTTCAAGGTACTGTAATGAACTCATTATTTATTTATATTGGTGTTAAACCTACTGTATTCCAACTTATCTATGGTTTATAAACTATTTTACTAGCCATAGATTCATCAAAATAAGCAAACAACACACGAAAAACAGAATCTGTCAAAAACAGAACAGTCTGTAGTAATCTGTAGCTAGCGCAAGATCTGGAACCCCAAAAATTCTAAAATCATCTTAAAAAAGAATTAACTAAATAGCACTATCGAAATAAAAATGACAGCAGTTCTCATGAGCGCTAAAGTTTCTGTTTTTTACAGCAAGTTCAACAAGACTTTCCCCAAGTCTTCCAACGGTTCTACTTGGCACAAACACTAATTAAACACAAAAAACACAACCAAAACATAGGCTAGATAAATTATTTATTACTAAACAGGAGCAAAAAGCAAGGAATAAAAATAAAATTGGGTTGCCTCCCAACAAGCGCTATCGTTTAACGCCCCTAGCTAGGCGTAACAAGCAAGGATTGATCTAGGTATTGCCATCTTTGGTAGGTAATCCATAAGTGGCTCTCATGATAGATTCATATGGAAATTTTATTTTATTCCTAGGGAAGTGTTCCATGCCCTTTTTAATGGAAATTGAAATCTAATATTCCCTTCCTTCATATCAATAATTGCACCAACGTTCTAAGGAAAGGTCTACCGAGAATAATAGGGCAAGAAGGATTGCAATCTATATCAAGAACGATAAAATCTACGGGCACATAATTCCTATTTGCAAAAATAAGAACATCATTAATTCTTCCCGTAGGTTTCTTAATAGTGGAATCCGCAAGATGCAAGTTTAGAGAGCAATCATCAAAATCACAGAAATCTAGCAAATCACACAAAGTTTTTGGAATAGTAGAGACACTAGCACCCAAATCACACAAAGCATAAAACTCATAATATTTAATTTTAATTTTAATAGTAGTTTCCCACTCATCATAAAGTTTTCTAGGGATAGAAACTTCCAACTCAAGTTTTTCTTCATAAGTTTGCATCAAGGCATCAACGATATGTTCGGTAAAGGCTTTATTTTGACTATAAGCATGAGGAGAATTTAGCACGGATTGCAACAAGGAAATACAATCAAATAAAGAGCAATTTTCATAACTAAATTCCTTGAAATCCAATATAGTGGGTTTAGCAACATCTAAGGTTTTATTTCTTTTAATCCCACTTTTATCAATTTCATCATCAAGATCTAAATACTCCGAATTCTTAGAACGTCTTCTAGGTAAGGGTGGATCATATTCAGTTTCATCAAGATTTATATTGCAAAACAAAGATTTAATAGGAGACACATCAATAACTTTTAGATCTTCATCTTGATTTTCATAGGAATTGGAAGAACACGCTTTAATAAAGGCATCTTTCATAGCACGCGTCCTAGCGGTTCTTTCCTTGCACTCATCAATGGAAATTCTCATGGCTTTGAGAGACTCATTGATATCATGCTTAGGAGGAATAGATCTAAGCTTTAAAGAATCAACCTCAAGAGAAATTCTATCAACGTTCCTAGCCAAATCATCAACTTTAAGCAATTTCTCTTCAAGCAAAGTATTAAAATTCTTTTGTGAATTCATAAAGTCTTTAACACTACTCTCAAATTCAGAGGGCATCTTATTAAAATTTCCATAAGAGTTGTTGTAGGAATTTCCATAATTATTAGAAGGATTACTAGGATAAGACCTAGGATTAAAATTCCCTCTATACACGTTGTTACCAAAATTATTCCTACCAAAAAAATTCACATCCATAGATTCATTATTATTCTCAATCATTAGGATCAGAAGAAACACTCTTAGTAGCAAATAATTTCATAAGTTCATCCATCTTTCCACTCAAAACATTAATTTCTTCTATCGCATGCACTTTTTTATTAGTGGATCTTTCAGTGTGCCATTGAGAATAATTAACCATAATATTATCTAGGAGTTTAGTAGCATCTCCTAATGTGATTTCCATAAAAGTGCCTCCCGCGGCCGAATCTAAAAGATTTCTAGAAGCAAAATTCAATCTGGCATAAATTTTTTGTATAATCATCCACAAATTCAAACCATGAGTAGGGCAATTTGTTGGGGAACGTAGTAATTTCAAAAAATTTCCTACGCACACGCAAGATCATGGTGATGCATAGCAACGAGAGGGGAGAGTGTGATCTACGTACCCTTGTAGACCGACAGCGGAAGCGTTAGCACAACGCGGTTGATGTAGTCGTACGTCTTCACGGCCCGACCGATCAAGCACCGAAACTACGGCACCTCCGAGTTCTAGCACACGTTCAACTCGATGACGATCCCCGGACTCCGATCCAGCAAAGTGTCGGGGAAGAGTTCCATCAGCATGACGGCGTGGTGACGACCTTGATGTACTACCGTCGCAGGGCTTCGCCTAAGCACTGCTACGATATTATCGAGGACTATGGTGGAAGGGGGCACCGCACACGATTAAGAATATGATCACCTGGATCAACTTGTGTGTCTAGGGGTGCCCCCTGCCCCCGTATATAAAGGATCAAGGGGGGGGGGGGGTGGTTGCGGCCGGCCAGGAGGAGGGCGCGCCAGGAGGAGTCCTACTCCCACCGGGAGTAGGATTCCCCCCCTTTCCTAGTTGGAATAGGATTCGGGAGGGGGGAAAGAGGAGAGAGAGAAGGAAGGGGGGCGCCGCCCCCCTCTCCTTGTCCTATTCGGACTAGGGGGGAGGGGCGCGCGGCCCAGCCCTGGCCACCTCTCCTCTCTTCCACTAAAGCCCACTAAGGCCCATGTACCTCCCAGGGGGTTCCGGTAACCTCCCGGTACTCCGGTAAAATCCCGATTTCACCCGGAACACTTCCGATATCCAAATATAGGCTTCCAATATATCAATCTTTGTGTCTCGACCATTTCGAGACTCCTCGTCATGTCCGTGATCACATCCAAGACTCCGAACAAACTTCGGTACATCAAAATGCATAAACTCATAATATAACTGTCATCGAAACCTTAAGCGTGCGGACCCTACGGGTTCGAGAACAATGTAGACATGACCGAGACACGTATCCAATCAATAACCAATAGCGGAACCTGGATGCTCATATTGGCTCCCACATATTCTACGAAGATCTTTATCGGTCAGACCGCATAACAACATATGTTGTTCCCTTTGTCATCGGTATGTTACTTGCCCGAGATTCAATCGTCGGTATCTTAATACCTAGTTCAATCTCGTTACCGGCAAGTCTCTTTACTCATTCCGTAATACATCATCTCAAAACTAACTCATTAGTTGTAATGCTTGCAAGGCTTATGTGATGTGCATTACCGAGAGGGCCCAGAGATACCTCTCCGACAATCCGAGTGACAAATCCTAATCTCGAAATACGCCAACCCAACATGTACCTTTGGAGACACCTGTAGAGCACCTTTATAATCACCCAGTTACGTTATGATGTTTGGTAGCACACAAAGTGTTCCTCCGGCAAACGGGAGTTACATAATCTCATAGTCATAGGAACATGTATAAGTCATGAATAAAGCAATAGCAACACACTAAATGATCGGGTGCTAAGCTAATGGAATGGGTCATGTCAATCAGATCATTCACCTAATGATGTGATCCCGTTAATCAAATAACAACTCTTTGTCCATGGTTAGGAAACATAACCATCTTTGATTAACGAGCTAGTCAAGTAGAGGCATACTAGTGACACTTTGTTTGTCTATGTATTCACACATGTATTATGTTTCCGGTTAATACAATTCTAGCATAAATAATAAACATTTATCATGATATAAGGAAATAAATAATAACTTTATTATTGCCTCTAGGGCATATTTCCTTCAGTCTCCCACTTGCACTAGAGTCAATAATCTAGTTCACATCGCCATGTGATTCAATACTAAGAGTTCACATCACCATGTGATTAACACCCATAGTTCACATCGTCATGTGACCTATACCCAAAGGGTTTACTAGAGTCAATAATTTAGTTCACATCATTTATGTGATTAACACCCAAAGAGTACTAAGGTGTGATCATGTTTTGCTTGTGAGATAATTTTAGTCAACGGGTCTGTCACATACAGATCCGTAAGTATTTTGCGAATTCTATGTCTACAGTCCTCTGCACGGAGCTACTCTAGCTAATTGCTCCCACTTTCAATATGTATCTAGATCGAGACTTAGAGTCATCCAGATCTGTGTCAAAACTTGCATCGACGTAACTTTTTACGACGAACCTTTTGTCACCTCCATAATCGAGAAATATTTCCTTATTCCACTAAGGATAATTTTGACCAATGTCCAGTGATCTACTCTTAGATCACTATTGTACTCCCTTGCTTAACACAGTGTAGGGTATACAATACATCTGGTACACATCATGGCATACTTTATAGAACCTATGGCTGAGGCATAGGGAATGACTTTCATTCTCTTTCTATCTCCTGCCGTGGTCGGGCTTTGAGTCTTACTCAATTTCATACCTTGTAACACAGCCAAGAAATCTTTCTTTGACTGTTCCATTTTTGAACTACTTCAAAATATTGTCAAGGTATGTACTCATTGAAAAAACTTATCAAGCGTCTTGATCTATTTCTATAGATTTTTGATGCTTAATATGTAAGCAGCTTCACCGAGGTCTTTCTTTGAAAAACTTCTTTAAAAACACTCCTTTATGCTTTGCAGAATAATTCTACATTATTTCCGATCAACAATATGTCATTCACATATACTTATCAGAAATGCTGTAGTGCTCCCACTCACTTTCTTGTAAATACAGGCTTCACCGCAAGTCTGTATAAAACTATATGCTTTGATCATACTATCAAAGCGTTTATTCCAACTCTGAGAGGCTTGCACCAGTCCATAAATGGATCGCTGGAGCTTGCACACTTTGTTAGCTCCTTTTGGATCGACAAAACCTTCCGGCTGCATCATATACAACTCTTCTTCCAGAAATCCATTCAGGAATGCAGTTTTGACATCCATTTGCTGGATTTCATAAAATGCGGCAATTGCTAACATGATTCGGACAGACTTAAGCATAGATACGAGTGAGAAACTCTCATCATAGTCAACACCTTGAAATTGTCGAAAACCTTTTTGCGACAATTCTAGCTTTGTAGATAGTAACACTACTATCAGCGTCCGTCTTCCTCTTGAAGATCCATTTATTCTCAATGGCTCGCCGATCATTGGGAAAGTCAATCAAAGTCCATACTTTGTTCTCATACATGGATCTCATCTCAGATTTCATGGCCTCAAGCCATTTCGCGGATCTAGGCTTATCATCGCTTCCTCATAGTTCGCAAGTTCGTCATGGTCTAGTAACATGACTTCCAGAACAGGATTACCGTACCACTTTGGTGCGGATCTCACTCTGGTTTACCTATGAGATTCGGTATTAACTTGATCTGAAGTTACATGATCATCATCATTAGTCTTCCTCACTAATTGGTGTAGTAGTCACAGGAACAGATTTCTTGTGATGAACTACTTTTCAATAAGGGAGAAGGTACAATTACCTTATCAAGTTCTACTTTCCTCCCACTCACTTCTTTCAAGAGAAACTCCTGCTCTAGAAAGGATCCATTCTTAGCAACGAATGTCTTGCCTTTGGATCTGTGATAGAAGGTGTACCCAATAGTCTCCTTTGGGTATCCTATGAAGACATATTTCTCCGATTTGGGTTTGAGCTTATCAGGATGAAACTTTTTCATATAAGCATCACAATCCCAAACTTTAAGAAACAACAACTTTGGTTTCTTGCCAAACCACAGTTCAGATTGTGTCGTCTCAACGGACTTAGATGGTGCTCTTTTAAATGTGAATGCAGTTGTCTTTAATGCATAACCCCAAAACAATAGTGGTAGATCGGTAAGAGACATCATAGATCGCACCATATCTAATAAAGTACGGTTATGATGTTCGGACACACCATTATGCTGTGGTGTTCCAGGTGGCGTGAGTAGTGAAACTATTTCACATTGTTTTAACTGAAGGCCAGACTCGTAACTGAAATATTTTACCTCTACGATCATATCGTAGAAACTTTTATTTTCTTGTTACGATGATTCTCCACTTCACTCTGAAATTCTTTGAACTTTTCAAATATTTCAGACTTGTGTTTCATTAAGTAGATATACCCATATCTGTTCAAATCATCTGTGAAGGTCAGAAAATAATGATACCCGCCACGAGCCTTAACACTCATCGGATCTCATACATCAGTATGTATTATTTCCAATAAGTCAGTTGCTCGCTCCATAGTTCCGGAGAACGGCATTTTAGTCATCTTCCCCATGAGGCATGGTTCGCAAGCATCAACTGATTCATAATCAAGTGATTCCAAAAACCCATTAGCATGGAGTTTCTTCATGCGCTTTACACCAATATGACCTAAACGGCAGTGCCACAAATAAGTTGCACTATCATTATTAACTTTGCATCTTTTGGTTTCAATATTATGTTTATGTGTATCACTACGATCGAGATCCAACGAACTATTTTCATTGGGTGTGTAACCATATAAGGTTTTATTCATGTAAACAGAACAACAATTTATTCTCTTACTTAAATGAATAACCGTATTACAATAAACATGATCAAATCATATTCATGCTCAACGCAAACACCAAATAAAACTTATTCAGGTTCAACACTAATCCCGAAAGTATAGGGAGTGTGCGATGATGATCATATCAATCTTGGAACCACTTCCAACACACATCGTCACTTCACCCTTAACTAGTCTCTGTTTATTCTGCAACTCCCGTTTCGAGTTACTAATCTTAGCAACTGAACTAGTATCAAATACTGAGGGGTTGCTATAAACACTAGTAAAGTACACACTAATAACATGTATATCAAATATACTTATGTTCACTTTGCCATCCTTCTTATCTGCCAATCACTTGGGGTAGTTCCGCTTCCAGTGACCAGTCCCTTTGCAGTAGAAACACTTAGTCTCAGGCTTAGGACCAGACTTGGGATTCTTCACTTGAGCAGCAACTTGCTTGCTGTTCTACATGAAGTTCCCCTTCTTCCCTCTGCCCTTTTCTTGAAACTAGTGGTCTTGTCTACCATCCACACTTGATGTTTTTCTCGATTTCTACCTTCGTCAATTTCCGCATTACGAAGAGCTTGGGAATCATTTCCGTTATCCCTTGCATATCATAGTTCATCACGAAGTTCTACTAACTTGGTGATGGTGACTAGAGAATTCTGTCAATCACTATCTTATCTGGAAGATTAACTCCCACTTGATTCAAGCGATTGTAGTACTCAGACAATCTGAGCACATGCTCACTAGTTGAGCGATTCTCCTCCATCTTTTAGCTATAGAACTTGTTGGAGACTTCATATCTCTCAACTCGGGTATTTGCTTGAAATATTAACTTCAACTCCTGGAACATCTCATATGCTCCATGACGTTCAAAATGTCTTTGAAGTCCCGATTCTAAGCCATTAAGCATGGTGCACTAAACTATCAAGTAGTCATCATATTGAGCTAGCCAAACGTTCATAACGTCTGCATCTGCTCCTGCAATAGGTCCGTCACCTAGCGGTGCATCAAGGACATAATTCTTCTGTGCAGCAATGAGGATAAACCTCAGATCATGGATCCAATCCGCATCATTGCTACTAACATCTTTCAACACAATTTTCTCTAGGAACATATCAAAATAAACACAGTGAAGCAACAACGCGAGCTATTGATATACAACATAATTTGCAAAATACTACCAGGACTAAGTTCATGATAAATTTAAGTTCAATTAATCATATTACTTAAGAACTCCCACTTAGATAGACATCCCTCTAATCCTCTAAGTGATTACGTGATCCAAATCAACTAAACCATGTCCGATCATCACGTGAGATGGAGTAGTTTTATTGGTGAACATCGCTATGTTGATCATATCTGCTATATGATTCATTCTCGACCTTTCGTTCTCCGTGTTCCGAGGCCATATCTGTATATGCTTTGCTCGTCAAGTATAACCTGAGTATTCTACGTGTGCAACTGTTTTGCACCTGTTGTATTTGAACGTAGAGCCTATCACACCCGATCATCACGTGGTGTCTCAGCACGAAGAACTTTCGCAATGGTGCATACTCAGGGAGAACACTTCTTGATAATTAGTGAGAGATCATCTTATAATGCTACCGTCAATCAAAGCAAGATAAGATGCATAAAAGATAAACATCACATGCAATCAATATAAGTGATATGATATGGCCACCATCATCTTGTGCTTGTGATCTCCATCTTCGAAGCACCGTCATGATCACCATTGTCACCGGCGCGACACCTTGATCTCCATCGTAGCATCATTGTCGTCTCGCCAATCTTATGCTTCCACGACTATCGCTACCGCTTAGTGATAAAGTAAAGCATTACAGCGCGATTGCATTGCATACAATAAAGCGACAACCATATGGCTCCTACCAGTTGCCGATAACTCGGTTACAAAACATGATCATCTCATACAATAAAATTTAGCATCATGTCTTGACCATATCACATCACAACATGCCCTGCAAAAACAAGTTAGACGTCCTCTACTTTGTTGTTGCAAGTTTTATGTGGCTGCTACGGGCTTAAGCAAGAACCAATCTTACCTACGCATCAAAACCACAACGATAGTTTGTCAAGTTGGTGCTGTTTTAACCTTCGCAAGGACCGGGCGTAGCCACACTCGGTTCAACTAAAGTTGGAGAAACTGTCACCCGCTAGCCACCTTTGTGCAAAGCACGTCGGGAGAACCGGTCTCGCGTAAGCGTACGCATAATGTCGGTCCGGGCCGCTTCGTCCAACAATACCGCCGAACCAAAGTATGACATGCTGGTAAGCAGTAGGACTTATATCGCCCACAACTCACTTGTGTTCTACTCGTGCATATAACATTAACATATAAAACCTAGGCTCAGATGCCACTGTTGGGGAATGTAGTAATTTCAAAAAAATTCCTACGCACACGTAAGATCATGGTGATGCATAGCAACGAGAGGGGAGAGTGTGATCTACATACCCTTGTAGATCGACAGCGGAAGCGTTAGCACAACGCGGTTGATGTAGTCGTACGTCTTCATGGCCCGACCGATCAAGCACCGAAACTACGGCACCTCCGAGTTCTAGCACACGTTCAGCTCGATGACCATCCCCGGACTCCGATCTAGCAAAGTGTCGGGGAAGAGTTCCGTCAGCACGATGGCGTGGTGACGACTTTGATGTACTACCGTTGCAGGGCTTCGCCTAAGCACCACTACAATATTATCTAGGACTATGGTGGAAGGGGGGACCGCACACGGTTAAGAATATGATCACCTGGATCAACTTGTGTGTCTAGGGGTGCCCCCTGCCCCCGTATATAAAGGATCAAGGGGGGTTGCGGCCGGCCAGGAGGAGGGCGCGCCAGGAGGAGTCCTACTCCCACCGGGAGTAGGATTCCCCCCCTTTCCTAGTTGGAATAGGATTCGGGAGGGGGGAAAGAGGAGAGAGAGAAGGAAGGGGGGGCGCCGCCCCCCTCTCCTTGTCCTATTCGGACTAGGGGGAGGGGCGCACGGCCCAGCCCTGGCCACCTCTCCTCTCTTCCACTAAAGCCCACTAAGGCCCATGTACCTCCCGGGGGGTTCCGGTAACCTCCCGGTACTCCGGTAAAATCCCGATTTCACCCGGAACACTTCCGATATCCAAATATAGGCTTTCAATATATCAATCTTTGTGTCTCGACCATTTCAAGACTCCTCGTCATGTCCGTGATCACATCCGGGACTCCGAACAAACTTCGGTACATCAAAATGCATAAACTCATAATATAACTGTCATCGAAACCTTAAGCGTGCGGACCCTACGGGTTCGAGAACAATGTAGACATGACCGAGACACGTCTCCAGTCAATAACCAATAGTGGAACCTGGATGCTCATATTGGCTCCCACATATTCTATGAAGATCTTTATCGGTCAGACCGCATAACAACATACGTTGTTCCCTTTGTCATCGGTATGTTACTTGCCCGAGATTCGATCGTCGGTATCTTAATACCTAGTTCAATCTCGTTACCGGCAAGTCTCTTTACTCGTTCCATAATACATCATCTCACAACTAACTCATTAGTTGTAATGCTTGCAAGGCTTATGTGATGTGCATTACCGAGAGGGCCCAGAGATACCTCTCCGACAATCGGAGTGACAAATCCTAATCTCAAAATACGCCAACCCAACATGTACCTTTGGAGACACCTGTAGAGCACCTTTATAATCACCGAGTTACGTTGTGACGTTTGGTAGCACACAAAGTGTTCCTCCGGCAAACGGGAGTTGCATAATCTCATAGTCATAGGAACATGTATAAGTCATGAATAAAGCAATAGCAACACACTAAATGATCGGGTGCTAAGCTAATGGAATGGGTCATGTCAATCAGATCATTCACCTAATGATGTGATCCCGTTAATCAAATAACAACTCTTTGTCCATGGTTAGGAAACATAACCATCTTTGATTAACGAGCTAGTTAAGTAGAGGCATACTAGTGACACTTTGTTTGTCTATGTATTCACACATGTATTATGTTTCCGGTTAATACAATTCTAGCATAAATAATAAACATTTATCATGATATAAGGAAATAAATAATAACTTTATTATTGCCTCTAGGGCATATTTCCTTCACAATTATGTATCATCAATTTCATTCTCTCCCAAGCTTGTGCAACATGTTCATGATCAAGTTGTTTAAAATTCATAATATCGTTTCTAAGAGAGATGATCTTAGCGGGAGGAAAATACTTAGAGATAAAAGCATCTTTGCACTTGTTCCATGAATCAATACTATTTTTAGGCAAAGATGAAAACCAAGCTTTAGCACGATCTCTAAGCGAAAAAGGAAATAGCTTCAATTTAACAATATCATTATCGACATCTTTCTTCTTTTGCATGTCACACAAATCAACGAAGCTATTAAGATGGGTAGCGGCATCTTCACTAGGAAGGCCGGAAAACGGATCTTTCATGACAAGATTCAGCAAAGCAGCATTAATTTCACAAGATTCAGCATCGGTAAGAGGAGCAATAGGAGTGCTAAGGAAATTATTATTGTTGGTATTGGTGAAGTCACACAATTTAGTATTATCTTGAGCCATCGCGACAAACAAGCAATCCAACACACGAGCAAACAAAAAGCAAACGGGCAAAACGAGGCAAATAGAGAAAGAGAGGGAGGATAGAGAGAGAGAGGGCGAATAAAACGGCAAGGGTGAAGTGGGGGAGAGGAAAACAAGAGGCAAATGGCAAATAATGTAATGCGGGAGATAGGGATTGTGATGGGTACTTGGTATGTTGACTTTTGCACAGACTCCCCGGCAACGGCGCCAAAAATTCTTCTTGCTACCTCTTGAGCACTGTGTTGGATTTCCCCGAAGAGGAGAGGATAATGCAACAAAGTAGCGTAAGTATTTCCCTCAATTTTTGAGAACCAAGGTATCAATCCAGTAGGAGGCTACGCGCGAGTCCCTCGTACCAACACAAAAACAATAGCTCAACGCAACCAACGCGCTTAGGGGTTGTCAATCCCTTCACGGTCACTTATGAAAGTGAGATATGATAGAGATGATAAATAATATTTTTGGTATTTTTGGTATAGAGATGCAAAGTGAAAAGTAAAAGGCAAAGTAAAAGAAAAGAAATAATAAAGTGATGGAGATTGATATGATGAGAAAGAGACCCGGGGGTCATAGGTTTCACTAGTGGCTTCTCTCAAGAGCATAAGTATTCTACGGTGGGTGAACAAATTATTGTTGAGCAATTGACAGAATTGAGCATAATTATGAGAATATCTAGGTATGATCATGTATATAGGCATCACGTCCGAGACTAGTAGACCGACTCCTGCCTGCATCTACTACTAGTACTCCACTCATCGACCGCTATCCAGCATGCATCTAGAGTATTAAGTTAAAAACAGAGTAACGCCTTAAGCAAGATGACATGATGTAGAGGGATAGTTTCATGCAATATGATAAAACCCCTATCTTGTTATCCTCGATGGCAACAATACAATACAATATGTGCCTTGCTTCCCCTTCTGTCACTGGGAAAGGACACCGCAAGATTGAACCCAAAGCTAAGCACTTCTCCCATGGCAAGAAAAACCAATCTAGTAGGCCAAACCAAACTGATAATTCGAAGAGACTTACAAAGATAACCAATCATACATAAAAGAATTCAGAGAAGATTCAAATATTATTCATAGATAGACTGGATCATAAACCCACAATTCATCGGTCTCAACAAACACCCACAAAAAGAAGATTACATCGAATAGATCTCCACAAGAGAGGGGGAGAACATTGTATTGAGATCCAAAAAGAGAGAAGAAGCCATCTAGCTACTAACTATGGACCCGTAGGTCTGAAGTAAACTACTCACACTTCATCGGAGGGGCTTGGATGATGATGTAGAAGCCTTCCGTGATCGATGCCCCCTGCAGCGGATCTCCGACACAGGCCCCAAGATGGGATCTCGTGGATACAGAAAGTTGCGGCGGTGGAATTAGGTTTTTGGCTCCGTCCCCGATCGTTTGGGGGTATGTAGGTATATATAGGAGGAAGGAGTACGTCGGTGGAGCTTCGAGGGGCCCACGAGGCAGGGGGCGCGCCCTAGGGGGGGCGCCCTCCACCCTCGTGACCGCCTCGTGGCTTTCTTGACGGAGGGTCCAAGTCTCCTGGGTCTTATCTGATGAGAAAATCACGTTCCCGAATGTTTCATTCCGTTTGGACTCTGTTTGATATTCCGTTTCTCTGAAACATTGAAATAGGCAAAAAACAACAATTCTGGGCTGGGCCTCCGGTTAATAGGTTAGTCCCAAAAATAATATAAAAGTGGAAAATAAAGCCCAATATAGTCGAAAACAGTAGATAATATAGCATGGAGCAATCAAAAATTATAGATACGTTCGAGACGTATCACTCAGCAATATTATAACTCTTGGCCCGCACTTCTCTGCTTTGGTATCTGCGAGCCTGTTGTTGATAGAATGAAGAATGGGCTTTTGCAACATCGTGCTCCTCCACTAGGGCATCTAAACTGTCCTGCCAATCAAGCTCGCCCTCTCTCTCTTCGTACATGCGCACTCGAGGTGAGTCATGAATGATGTGGCAGGGCAAAACGGCCTCTGCGCCGTACACCGTGAAGAATGGTGTGTATCCTGTAGTGCAACTGGGCGTGGTCCGCAGCCCCCAGAGTACGGAGTCGAGCTCCTCAACCCAGTGCTTGTCTGATTCTTTCAAAGACCGCACTAGTATAGGCTTAATGCCGCTCGTAATAAGACCATTAGCTTGTTTGACTTGAACGTTTGTTTGCGGGTGATAGATGGAGGCGTAATCGAGCTTAATGCCCAGGTTAGCACACCAGCTTTTCACTTCATCGGCTGTGAAATTGGAGCCACTATTGGTTATGATGTTGTGTGGGACACCATAATGATGCACGACACCAGATATAAAGTCTATCACTAGTCCGACTTCGGCCATTTTAACTGGTTTGGCCTCTATCCATTTGGTGAATTTATCTACCATGACCAGCAGATATTTTTTCCTACGGCTTCCTCCTTTAAGGGGTCCAACCATATCAAGCCCCCAGACCGTGAAAGGACAAGTGATGGGGATTATTTGTAGGGAGGTAGGCGGCATATGGCTTTGATTGGCGAACAACTGGCATCCGACAGAATGTTGGACAAGGTCCTGTGCATCTGCTCGGGTCGTTGGCCAAGAAACCTCTACGGAAGGCTTTACTTACGAGGGACCGAGCCACGGCGTGGTGACCGCCGAGACCAACATGGATTTCGTCCAGGAACTATCGTCCCTCCTCTTCGGAGATATATCTTTGAAGGACTCCGGTAGCGCTTTTCTTGTAGAGCTCTCTGTCATGGACCTTGTAGGCTTTCGAGAACCGAACAATGTAGCGAGCCTCATTTTGATCCTCAGGGAGCTCTCTCCTATTAAGTTAGGCCAAGAATGGTTTAGTCCATGGGGCAATTACTGCCATTATTAGATGGGCCGATGGTGTTACTTCGGTGGCTGAGCCCCCGATGATATCGGTATGGTGTTCGGAATCTAGGGGTATAATCAGATCCAGACTGGTGTTGCTGCTCTCACCTGCCATACCACAGATGATTGAAGAGCCTTTCCAGAAAGATGTTAGGCGGGACAGGTTCACGCTTGGCGCCCATGCGAGCAAGGACATCCGCTGCTTGATTACTTTCTCGAGCCACATGATGAAACTTGAGTCCCTCAAACCAAGCTGATATTTTAAGTATAGCGCTACGATAGGCCGCCATCTTCAGATCTTTGGCATCAAGGTCTCCATTTATTTGGGATATTGCATGATTTGAATCCCCGCACACCTCTAGGCGTTGTATGCCCATGGAGGCAGCCATGCGAAGACCGTGCAATAAGGCCTCGTATTCGGCTGCATTGTTGGAGTCTATGTATAATATTTGGAGTGCGTACTAGACTGTGTCTCCAGTGGGGGACGTTAAGATGACGCCCGCTCCAATTCGGCCAGCATTTTAGAGCCATTGAAGTGCATGACCCAGTTGGAATATGTACCGTACTCTTTAGGGAGTTTGGCCTCTGTCCATTCGGCGACGAAGTCGGCCAATACTTGGGGTTTAATGGCTCGGTGCGGTTTGTATGTTATATCGAATGGCAGGAGCTCAATGGCCCACTTGGCAATCCGGCCCATAGCATCGCGGTTGTTTATTATGTAATTGAGTGGTACTTCAAAAGCCACCGTGATTGAGCACTCTTGGAAGTAGTGTCATAGCTTCTGGGATGCCATGAAGACCGCGTATGCTATCTTTTGGTAATGAGGGTACCGGGATTTGCATGGCGTGAGGACAGTGGATACGTAGTATACCAGTTTCTGAAGTGGGAATTTGTGTCCATCCTCCTCTCGCTCAATGACGAGCACCACGCTCACCACCTAGTGTGTTGCAGAGATGTATAATAACATTGGTTCGCCGATGTTCGGCGCGGCTAGGATTGGGTTGCTTGCTAAAAGAGCCTTTATTTCTTCCAGTCTGGCCGTTGTCGCATCTGTCCACTCGAAGTGATCGGTGCGTCGGAGAAGGCGATAAAGTGGCAATGCTATTTCTCCTAGTCCAGAGATAAAGCGGCTTAAAGCCGCCAAGCATCCGGCTAGTTTTTGGACCTGTTTAAGGTTTGTTGGTGTAGCCAATTGTGACAAAGCTCGGATTTTGGCTGGATTTGCCTCAATTCCTCTATTGGAAACGATGAAGCCCAGCAGTTTTCCAGCGAGAACGCCGAAAACACACTTTTCCAGATTGAGCTTGATGTCATATGTGCGAAGGTTATCGAATGTGAGATGCGGGTCATTTATTAATGACTCGACGTGCCTAGTCTTGATGATGACATCATCCCCATATGCCTCAACTGTTTTGCCTATTTGTTTCTCCAGGCATGTTTGAATCATGCGTTGGTAGGTGGTGCCGGCGTTTTTAAGCCCGAAGGGCATAGTGTTGAAGCAGAAAGGCCCGTATGGGGTAATGAATGCCGTTGCGGCTTGATTGGACTCCTTCATTTTGTTTTGATGGTATCCGGAGTATGCGTCGAGGAAACACAGTGACTCGTGTCCTGTAGTAGCATCAATAATCTGATCGATGCGGGGGAGGGGGAAGGGATCCTTAGGGCAAGCCTTGTTGATATCTTTGAAATCGACGCACACACTACAAAAAATACACTTCCGTGATGATACGTGTTTGTCACAGTAGGTCGCATTTTCTGTCATGCATGTACATCCATGACGATTTTATGACAGAATCAAGATAGTCATACCTGTGCTGTCGTAGAAGTGTTCCATGACATTACCAAAATTATCATCACGGAAGTGTCCACTTCCATGAAGATAAATCGCGCGTCATAGAAGTGCTTTCGTCAAGGGTGACCGACACGTGGCATCCACCGTAACGGAACACCGTTAAGCTACTCGGTCGGGTTTTGGATCCAATAACCCGTTAACAGCCCCGACCAATGGGGATTTTCCACATGTAAAATCATCATTGGCTGGAGGAGACACGTGTCAGGTCCGCGTTGGCACAGGTGTCACTCATCCAATGGGCGAGACGCGCCTATGATATGTTGACACGTGGACCGGCCCATCAAGTTTAAATGGGCCGGCCCAACTAAAAGCCCACAAGATTTTGCGGACCATAATGGGTCGGCCCAGCTAAAGGCCCATGAGATTTTGCGGACCATAATGGGCTGGCCCAGCTAAAGGCCCACAAGATTTTGTGGGCCATAATGGGCCGGCCCAGGTAAAGGCCCACAAGATTTTTGTGTGCCATAATGGGCCGGCCCAGGTAAAGGCCCACAAGATTCTTGCTGATCATAATGGGCCGGCCCAGCTAAAGGCCCATGAGCTTTCACCGACATTAATGGGCCGGCCTAGCTGTAGGCCCACAAGATTTAGAGGACCCTAGTAGGCCAGCCCAGCTAAAGGCCCACGAGATTTCGCCGACATTAATGGGCCGGCCCAGCTGTAGGCCCACAGGATTTTGAGGACCCTAGTAGGCCGGCCCATTAACTGACTGCCATGTTTTGGGCCAAATGCCGACCCATATTTGATCTGGTCCATTAATGGCATGCCACGCTCCGGGCCTAATAGTGGCCCATATGAGATCCGGCCCGTTAAAAGCCTACCACGTTCTGGGCCAAATTACGACCCAGATCAGGTCCGGCCCTTTAAGAGGCTTTGGGCTCAATTATGGCCCATATCAGATTCAGCCCGTCAACTGCACACTATGCTTTTGGGCCCAGTTGCTAAAGGCCCACTTAGTAATTCGGCCTGATATTAGTTTTGGCCTGTTAAGGGCCTGTTTAACATTTTGGCCCTATATTAATTTCAGCCTGTTAAAAGCCCGTCATATAGTTGGGCCTAACTACGGCCCGGTTTGCATCCGGCCTGCTCGCAGCCGATATCTGATTGGGCCAAACAAGGACCAAGACAATTTTGGCCATTAAAAGCCCGTGATTTGATTCGCACAATCATGGGCCGGGGTTCATTTCGGGCTGCTGCCGGCCCATGAGCTATTCGGCACGTTTCAGGCCCAACCTACATCGTGATTGCATGACGGCCCGATTATGTACCGTAATTTTACGGTGTGGCCGGTTTACTGCAAAGACATGATATATATACAGTAAAATAACTGCAGCATCATGAATAAGAAAAAACCTAGACTATACAATAAAGAAATTACGGCATATTACATCCACTGGGCATCAAAGTTCGCCGCTATGATAATAAAGCACAAGCAGACAGCAGATTACATACACTGGGCATCAAAGATCGCCACCAGTGCCAATAAACACGCCGACAAAATAATATACAAAACCCACAACACTTCAGTAGAGTTCAAGAAAGGTTAGCCCTGCTGGGGAGCTGCAGCGCAAGCAGCTGAGCAAGATGATGAGACTGCGCTTGTTCAACACTTATATCTTTCTCACTCTGAAAGATAAACAAGCAGACAGATGACAGGTTTTGCACATAAAAGTATCAGTGCTGACAATTCATCACATTTCTTACTGACGAATAAAGTGACACAGTTTAAAATTGCATTAACACAATATGGTATTGTTCAGGTCAAGACATGATAGGAAATGACATTGTGAAGGAGTTGGCAGCTTCACAACACCACTGGATTACAGATCAAGAACTCATAAGTATCAATGGTTAGTGTGCTGTCAATTTATACCATTTCAGATTGGCAAATAAAGAGACGGTTTAAATAATAGTAGAATGATATGACATTGTTCATAGTTAAGACATTGCAGAATATGACATTGTGCTGTAGTGGGTAGGTTCACCACACCACTGGATTACGGATGAAGAACAGAAGCATACATGCAGTGCAAAAGAAGATCACTTGCTCTGTATAGTTTAATTTACATGGTATGAAGAAGGAACTTGGTTGTACAACTGAAAACTTAAATTGAGAAAGGACAAACTTTTGTTTATGAACTACATAATAAACTTTAAACAAGCAATTTGATGCAAACACCAAAAATAAATAGCTGTTGCAGTCATGCCTAACCAAATATATACAACAAAATTTGATGGCTTGAGATGGACAAACTTACATTATTGGTGAAGACAGGCTCTATAAAGGCCTTGTCCATGCTGATGGGGGGGGGGGCAATTCAAGAAGTTTACCACAGAATCTTCTTCAAAAGCATTGCCTTTATTCTAGATTTTGTTAAGAGTAAATATAGATGTGATAATATACGAAAAATGGAGAATATTTAAGATAAGATAAAGAGTGATGCTACATAACCAAGTAGCTATAAATGTAAGTGCAGTGATACAGGCAAAAGGTACAACCAAGAGTAATGCATAGCTAAACCTCTTTAGTACCAACCTTATGGTAAGAGTAAATATAGATCTGATGTGTAGAAAATGGAGGGCAAAGGAAAATAAGCTACAGAGTAATGGTACATGGACAACTACTTGTCATTATAAGTACACTGATAAAGGACAACATGTACTTACAAGAACAATGCAGAGCTAAAAAAACATTGGCATTGGATATATTCTACACTAATGTAACCATTCATACAGATCAGATAATTTGGAGCGAACAATTGATAAGCAAGCTATCATGCATACTGCTGTCACATAAGGAACCAGGTATGTATGCAAGTACAGTGATACAGGACAACAGGTACTAACAAGAGCAAAGCAGCGGGCAGCATATTTGCGATATCCTGTCGTTCTTGTCAAACCGGAATTCTTCTTCGAGCAGATTTCCTGCAAAAAAGATCCGTAAGGCACATGCGGAAAAGTAGAAGTTCAAATTGTCATGTGATTTCATAGACAGTACCTCATCCTGGGAACGAGACCAGTGCATAACACGGTTTTTCCATTCAATGTCTTCTAAATTTAGCACAGGAGACTTCACCGGAAATTTGTTTATAGACTTGCCATCAAAGTGTGATTTCCTCAGGTAACACCGATACTGCTACAATGCTTCCTTGAAAAGCACAAGCAAGCTTTGCTCGTCATGACAATGTAATGTAAATCATTGATGTGTTCAATCAGCAGAAAACGGGAAAATAATAACCATGAATAATAGCACTTACACGTAAGTTGGACAGGAAGATGTGAAAATGGTGTTTGTCTTCACAATAATCTTCCCATGATGGGAATATATGCACGTAGTCCCTAACAACATTGAAAGCATTGTCTTTTAAACTGGGAATAAATGGAATGGGGTTCCAATCTGCAGGAATTGGCCGTCTCTGCAGTTGGGATAGGTCTTCGGCCGGTGGACTTGTACTTTTTGCTGGAGTGGGATTTTTTTGTGGTACAGCTGGTGCTATGGCAAATGAAATCGGTATACCTTTTGCTGGAGTGCAGGTCCTGTGTGGTGGGGCTAGTGGTGTGGCCAGTGAAGTATGGGTACAGTCTACTGGAGTCGGTCCTACGTTTTGTGTCACTAGTTGTACGACCAATATAAGTGGGATGTTGTCTGATTTCTCCGGCACCACCATGTTTTTCAAGGACTTTGCTGGTGCTCCTTCAGGTTCGGCAATCACCCTCTTCCTTTTTGATGTATGATGCACAAGAACAACATTTGAGTGGAAACACATGGTATGATGACAGATGGAATATGTATTGATAATGGATGGGCATGGCATCTCGACATATATGATGAGTAAACTAAGCAGATGGCGGTGCAACAAAGTAGAAGAAATGCAAGACAACATATGCAAGATACCTGCAATCAATAAAACATTGCCAAATTAGAACAGGCACCTTGATGGGTGAATAGGACATGCCATCTGCCTTTGACTCCTCGAGGTTAGAATAGTCATTAGGATCATATTCTGAACAAGAATCAACAGGTGGGGAGCGTATGAGTTTTATTGCATCCAGAATGGCACTCAATGCCTTGGTGCCAATTTTGTAAGTCATTGCAGTGTTTAGCTTCAAGAGTGGACTGCTGCTAGTGCGACACAAAGCAGCTACACAGATCATAGTGTAGATATAACGGGAAAAACTTAAGCATCGGCGTAAAATCAGCAAAGTGGAACTTGCTGGAATATATGTGCTAGTATTGCCAGTACGGCTAGAAAGGCTTCGGATACCAGCTCTCTTCAAGTGAAGGTGCGCTACTATTAATATCAGTGTAACTCTCAAAGGCGACATAGCTCCCTGCATTTCCTTGCTATTCTTATAGGATTCAAGTGGGCAGGCCACTACAAATCCTATTCCTATGTTTACAAGATCCTACGAATCAAAGAGGCTCAAAGTGTCCATCACAACCGACTGTATAGATATCTACACTGCAAATGTCCCTGCTCATCTTCAGTACAAGGAACATACTGTACTACTATCATACTCCCTCCATTCCAAAATATAAGTCTTGTTAGAGATTTCCACTATGGATCACATACAGATGTATCCAGATACATTTTAGAGTGTAGATTCACTCATTTTGCTCCATATGTAGTCCATGGTGGAATCTATACAAAGACTTGTATTTAGGAACGGAGAGAGTACATACTAAAGAAGAATGGAAGAGGAACATGGTAAAGAAGAGCAAGCAGATTTTGGATAATAAAATGTTGGTTGCGCAGTGCCCACACATGATGAACCAGAGTGCATTAAGAATGCAACTCCCAGCTGTCTCTCGACCATTTCAGGTGGTTGGATGAAGATCCTACGTCACCTAACCCTTCTTCTTCCTTGTCTCTGATTCTTCCCATACAGAACATCGCACGGGCCGCCGGCCGGATCACCGGCCCCCACCGCCTGTGTTCCTCCGCCACCCCCACCCCGCCCCAACCCCCACTCGCGTCGATTTTTCTTCGTTCGGGGAGGCCCCACAACCACCCGAGCCCCTTCGATCGCACCGGAGAGCTCTGAAAAATCGACTGACCCAATTTTCAAATTTAGTCTACCGTGATTTAACTAGTGTGGAGTATAAAAGGGGAAAACCATAAGCATTGGGAGTATAGTGTTGAGCGTGCCATGGCGGATCTGAAGGTGCAAACCAGACAAAGGCAACTTCGCAACCAAGACAAGAAATCAAAGTAAAGCAGTGGCGATCTATTTTCTTGCTGCGATAAATAAGTTGAGCAGATATGAAAGAGTACCGCCTCTGGTGCAGCGCCGTGTATGCATCTGCTGAGAATTTGACGGTGATGCGGTAGTGATGGCTGTCGGCGGCGTGGAAGCAGATCTAGGAGGGTAGACGGTGGCGGCGGGGCACGGTGGACAAGACGGTCGTAGGAGCGGCGCCGACAAGGTGGACGATGGCGGGGATGAAGCGAGAGGACGGGATGCATGGATCCCGGTCCGAAGCCGTGGATGAGAGAGGTTGATCTCTTGTAATGGACGGCGGCGTCGGGGTATCAGCTCCGGCATGGTGGAGGAGGACGGCGGTGGATGGGTGGCGGACGGCGGCAGACGGAGGAGGGTGGGGTGGAGAGGGTGTTTTGGCGCCCACGGTGTATGAATGGGGAAATGGGAGGTAGAGAGGAAGGGGGGAACCATGTATTCAGGGCGCGCTTGTCTCAAATGCGAGGAAATTTACAAACTTAGCCCCCGTTTCAAATTTCTACTACATCACAGCAACATTAGTCGGTTGGGGATAGGACGGTAATCTCGCATACACCAAATATTTGCTGACGAGAGTTTGTTTTTGGTGCCCACCGTGTATGAATATGAATCGGGGAGGGAGTCGATTTCGGCCGAGGACACACTGTGTTTTGGCGCCCACTGTGTATGAATCCGGGTGAGAGGCGGTTACGTCATGTTTGGGTGAAATTACTACACCTATCGAAACCTATAGAAATCCAGCAGATAGGCTTTGCGTGGCAGGGATAGGCAGTACTGATTTCCATCTCGCAGATTTTGGTTTCGGGCGGTTACTGTGACTTTCCCCGCTTCGTACAAATTTTGCAGAGTGCACGTTTACTGTGCCAACTCAATTCGAATCCCGTTTGTATTCTATTTTTTCGGGCGGGATCCATTTTCAATTGGAATTACATTCTATATACATTATTTTTTTATATATAATTTCAAAAGCACAACAAAGAATTCTGCTCCTTTATATGTATAATATGATTTACAAATACAACGATCTCGAAATCTTAAGGTTGAATTCAAAAAAAATTAACCAAATTATGTTCTACTAAAATGTATGGATTAGTAATATCTACATATTAAATAACATAGATGTGTGTGAATTCATATGAGTATGCATGTTTGATAGATCAATTTTGGTTCGAGTATGGATTACATGTATCATCATCTCGAATTCAAATATTTGAATCCCTTTTTTGTTCACTCCTTTCACGCCCATCTCTCTCGCATGCATGCTCCTTCAGGTAGCTATCACTCTCTTTTCTCTAGTTCACCCGCACGCTCACTTCATGTTTCTCCTATCCTCGCAAACATGGTCTCTCGACGTCTCCCTTGAGAAGTGTCACACTCTCCCTATCATTATACATTACACGGTTCTCATTATCTCTCATGTCTCTACTGTTCTCTGGTATCACTCGGTACCTAAGCTTTCTTTTTCACCGCCACACACACAGTCTCCACTCGTCTTTCACTTTGTATTTCTCTCTATGGGATTCTCTCACACACCCTATATGTCTCTACATATGACTCATACCACTAAAATTACTCTCTCTCTCTCTCCTATAGACACAACATTTGTTGCAGTCTCCTTTTCGTCTCCATCCCAGACTGACATTATTCATTTGTTTACCGATCAGACAACCCCGAATACCATCTCCTCTCTCTCACACACAGACACACACAACTCCTGCTTCCACTCCCCTTCCCGACTACCGTCTCTCTCTCTCACACACAAAACTCTCGCTTTTGCACCCTGAATCGTATTTCTCTCACAAACATTTATCGACTAGCTAGCCTCTAGATAGGTTTATACACCCGCACACTCGTGCTTCCACCATCGCATACATGTCTCTCTCCCGCTCCTTGTATCTATGTAGATTTTTCTTCCCTTCTTGACACACGCCCTCTCGATCGTGCACACACACACTATCACCTCATTTTAAGCTGATACCTATCGCACACACACTCCTTGTGTCTTTGTCACACATGCACTCTGTCCTCAGACGGCCTATATTGCAGGATGGCAGTCACATGATCATCACCGACAATGCTTTTTATAAGAGTAGGGATAAAAATAGAGTTGGTGATGATGGTGGGCCTGCCATCCTGCAATGTAGGTCGTCCGATTTATATTTGACGGATAGGAAGGAAAATATGGCAATTTACCCGCACTCTTCACCACATTTGCAGATAAGGCCTTCCCTCGTTCATCCTTTTCTCCCACAAGATCTTGATGTTCCATGCAACGCACGGGCATCTTGCTAGTAAGAGTAGAAATTAGACATATACCACTTCTCGAATCTTGAAACCAACAACATTCCTCCCTTATCTCATCAAAACCGCCAAAGGAATATATTTTGAGTGAAACATAACATATTTTTAGTGATATACGTATTTCAAAACTAGACTTTTTTTTATCAAATCGGTGAATATGTATTAATCTACTTTGATCGTGTGGCAACGCATTGGCACATTGCTAGTAGTTATTATAATTTTTTGGACACTAGACAAACGGTGGAGTACATATACGAAGAGAAGAGGCGTATGCACGCAGTCGGCCTCTCGCTGTTTCATACACATGAGTGTTACATAAAGGCGACATTAACAAATAAACCCTAAAACCCTAGGTGCACGATTGCTGCATTCACGGGTACCGGGTACGTCGTGGAGCACCTTTGTATGAATAGTCAGCTCGCGTGATAATTTGATCTGTAGGAGTTGATGGTCGAGACCACAGGTGAACGACTTGGAGCGTGGTGGCTCGCCAGTTGCCACAGATCGAGTAGCCACGTTTAAAATATCGTATTTAGCGGGGTTAATTTAACTACATGCATGACTCTCCTCCCCCCACGCTCGTCCAATCTGTTGTGACCAGCAATATTTCCACCCCTTCGCTCCCCGTAATTTACTCCAACAAATATGCCCACGTAGCTATTACTTAACTGCAGGTGCATTGGGTCACTGACATATGGGCCCAACAGGGGTCTGGCCCACATGTCAGTGACGCAACTGGACCTGTAGTTAAGTCAGTGCAGCTCAGTCCATATCTTACGTATGTGTGCCATTGCTCGCTATAAATAATGCGCCTCCCATGACATCGCTATCTCCTCCCCCTCATATTCACGTTCATCGCTATCTCCTCCCCCTTCCTCTCATGTCGACCACCATGGCATCGCCCCTCCCAAGCCCTAGAAGCCCCTCGCTGCACCGCGCGGACGGTCACGAGTCGCCGTTCCGTTCCTCGCCGCCACTAGTCGAGGAGGACGCGTCGGTGTTCCGCTCCTCGCCGCTACGGTCATGCGTCATTGTTCCGTTCCTCGCCGCCACTAGTCGAGGAGGACACGTCGGTTTTCCGCTCCTCGCTGCTACGCGACGCGTCGCCGTTCCGTTCCTCGCCGCCACTAATCGAGGAGGACGTGTCGGCGTTCCGCTCCTCGCTGCGATGCGACGCGTTGCCGTTCCGTTCCTCGCCGCCACTAGTCGAGGAGGACGCGTCGGCGTTCCGCTCCTCGCCGCGACGCGTCGAGGTGGACACGTCGGCGTTCCCAATCTCGCCAGCACGTGCGCCGGAGGACGCGTCGGCTCCCCGCTACGAGGAGAACGCCGTGCCGCCTACCGAGCCCCCCAGCCTTGAGGAGCTTTGGAAAGAAATGGATGTCGCCTTGTGGGAGGCTTTGCCTCCAGCAGAGCGCGATGAAATAGAGGCGGGGAAGAAGGCCGAGGAAGAGAAGCGCACCGCGGAACAAGCTGCCCAGGAGGCCTATGTCGTGTCCGAGAGAGTCAGGCAATTGGCTCTTTGGCAGAAGGCTCGTGCGAGGGCCGTGAGGGTGGCGGAGGACGCCTGTGCCGACGCCCTGAGTGCAGTCGGGCCCAAGCGCCTCATCTGCCCTTGGCGGTACATGGACCGGGTGCACGCTTCCAGCGAGGAGGAGTACCTGTTGGTGTCGGATCACCACACCGGTGAGATCGCGCTCGCCCGCCGGCAAGCCGCCAATCAGCACCTCGCGAGTTGCGAGGCTGAGGAAGAGGCGTTGTGTCGGTGCACTGGGAAACGGCCGCGCACCAGGGCACTCGTGGCGCGCCACAAGCGCTCCTGCGAGTGCCGTGGCTTTTAGGAGGAGTATAATTTTTGTTTCGTAAGGCGATCTCATTAGTTTTGGGACGCAAATGATAAATCCCGAACGTTCAGGAATTTTTAGTGTCCTTAATTAAATATGTAAAAGGGAAAGTTTGGAAACCTTGTGTATTCGTACGCATTTTGCAAGTACGTGCATATAGCACAAACTTTACTATATACTATTGCACTACACGTCTCTCCCGATATATGCTTGCAGACTGTGCTACTCCCTCCGTCCAGGTCAATAAGTCATCTTTGGTTGTGCACCGTGACCAAGGAGGGAAGACTTATACACCTAGACTTAGGTAGTACTACTATTACTTATGTACTCCCTCCGTCCGGGTTTATTAGGCCTCTCAGCATCACATGCATGTCCCCTTTTATAAGGCCCCGCGTTGGAAAGGTGCATGCATGCAACCATTTCATTGGTTGTATTGAAAGCTATTGTTGTTGGTGTCATGGCTGAAAAGTTAATACACTTCATGTGTGCTTTTTCATTGGCTGCATGCATGTGAGAGAGTGCATTGGGAGTGGAATGGAAGAATTAATGTGAGAAAATTACTATGTGTCTTGGTCTAAGAGAATTTGTCTTTAGGCCTAATAAACCCGGACGGAGGGAGTACGTGCAAATGCACGTTTTAACACTACGATGCGGTTTTTGTAAAAGTAGAAAAACAACACTAGTCAAGCTTGTGAAACGATTCAATGCAAAACAAATGCAAAAATGCTCGTTTGATTGTTTACTTTTAGCTTCCTTCTTGTGGTTATTTCCCTGTCGTACTTTGTACGGAGTATCTCACTGGTTGGAAAGGCATGCAAATTCCCAAACCGCTTCCTACACCCTATATCGAATTTTTTGGCTAACAAGTTGTGCTGTGGAATTGGAATTCCAACTTGAGTACTACTACTACTAGTAGGAGTACCAGGGGCCAGTTCTTTTAGGCTTCTAGATTAGTAATCCCATAACTACTACCTCCGTCCTGGTTTATTGGTCCCCATTGTAATCTGTGTCAAATTTTGATCATAAATTTAACTAATGAAATGTTAGTGCATGTCACATGCACTACTCCATCTGTCTAGGTGAGTAAGTCATCTTAGGTTGTGCATCGTGACCAAGGAGGAGGATAAAACGAGAAACGTTAATGTTTATTTGCTAATTAATAGTATTGCATGCAATGAACTAACCACTGCATGTCGTGTTTGATATCTCAAGTCATTAAAAGCATGCACACTCTTTATCTCCTATTGGTTGATATGTCAAGAAACAAGAAACGAGGTAGAAGTTAATACACCGCGCCTAAGTGTTTTGGGATTATTTGGTTTTCGTAAGATGACTTACACACCTACACGGGGGGATTAGAATGGTGAGGAATAAACCAGTTAAATCTTTGGTCAAAATTTACCACAAATTACAATGGTGAGGAATAAACCAGGACGGAGTAGTAGTTTAGAAGCCCAAATAAATGAGTGAGTCACCTTATTGTTACTCTCCATTGTGCTAGTCTTGTGGGAAAAGCTAGGGAAGCCGCCAAAAGAACTGGCCCTAGGAGTAGTAGCTAGGGATCGAGTGTGCGAGATGAACCGGAGAAAGTAAATGCAGAGAGATGAAATGCAAAAGAGACGGAGGGATGTGATGGTTGCTTGTCTGTTTATTTTACCAGGCCACTTATTACTGGGAGTGGTTGGGTTTTGTGATATGACGGCTTTACTGCCGCACCACAAGCGGGGTGAGAGGTGAGACTCCCGTGCAGCGCCGCCCTCTACACTTGTACTACATCGGTCGTGGTTTATTAGTCCCCCATTGAATTTGACTGAAGATTTAACTGGCAAAATGTTAGTGCATGTCAACAAAAACTATATCGTTGGATTCGTATTTGAACATAGTTTTGAATGATATAATTTTAGGTGACATGCATCAGCATTTATTGTACTATATATAATGTTAGTTCAATTTTTGGTTGTACTAATCTATAGTAGTAAGGTGCCCAAAACTTGCATCCAAAACTTGTGAAGAAATAACACTTATTGTGCTTTTCAAGAAATGATCTTTAAGAATTAGTTTTTGAGTATCGATTGTTATACATGTTGGCTACAGATGACATGGCACTTTCTTATAGTCAACAGCTGGCTATACTATTAAGTAATATTAACCATGCCCTTATACACCTAGACGGAGGGATTAAATCAGGATGACTTGCAAGCGGGCAGAGGAGATGTAAGAAATGGTTCATCGTAAGTCTTCCACCAGTACTGTAGTAAAAATTCATACATGGAAGATTCTAGACTAAACCATAAACAGATACACTTTTATTCATGCGCGATACTCCAATAGAGCAAGATCCTGCATGGAAGTCTCCACATGCTTAGACAGCAGATTACATTGAGCGAATACTAATGATCAACATTTAACTTGATAATGCGTATGTCCAGGTGAACCTCCTTGGAGTCCCCGTGCACCGCGTCGGCGGGTAAAGGATGCCATGGGTTTTCCAAGTCCACATTGGCGGGATAGTCCCAGCTCCCCAGAGTCCAAGTCCGTTTGATGAGGCTGGTGTCGCCGCCCACGCGACCCAGAGGGGTAGTAACACTGACCACGCACCCGTACATCGGCCTCGTGTCAGTGTCAGCGTCAGCGGCGTCGCCCCTGACACACATTACAGAGATGGGGCGGCGGACTGCGCGGGCCTTGCCAGTGCCCACGATCAAGAGGAAGACTCTGGCATGGTGAACGGGTAGCACGTCTCGTACTTGATGTTCTCCGCCAAGGGCCAGCAGTGACCGCTGCACGCATCCGTGAGGTGATGCACCATGTCCGCCGGCGAGCCACAAAACGGCATCGGGCACTCATAGCAGTGGACGAAGGGCTCCTTGGAGGCATCGACCAGGCCGTCCATGAAACGGGAGTGGCTGAAGGGGATGTTGCGCCAGTTGAATATATGAGCAAGTTACTATGAGATTTAATCTGAATAAGCACAAAATAAATCATGAATTCTACCACGATTTCGAATAGGAAGGACAGAAACACATACGGTGCAACGGGAGCAGCACCGTTGGCACTGAGGTTGTCGCCCAAGTCCAAACACCACGTAGACACGGTCTTTGAGCACGATTCGTAGTCGTTCCACGCTCGGGCATTGAAGTTTGTAACTATTTTAGATTAGAATATACTACTCCTCCGGTGCTAGTAGTAGAGCAGAGTCCTACTCTACTACTCTACTCAAGCAAGTTAGGGCATATCACTATAGGGAGTACCAGTATTGTGATCACTCAAGCAAGTTGTCTGGCATCGACATGACCCTACGCTGCTGGTATGTGTCTCATAAGTCAAGCGGCGTGTTGTAGTCATCATCACCTGTCCACTTCCCGCAGCACATATTCGCTTCTCCATCTTTGTCCGCACATAATCACATCCAATCTTCCATCCCCGCTAAGGCGCCTCCCCCCTCGTCCGAAACCCAAGCACTAACAATGGTAGAACCGAGCAGCGTCCGTCGAAAGAGTGGCTGGAATTCATTCCCCACAGAGGTAATCAAGCTCATTGTTTCACGTGTGGACAATCTCAGTACCATGCCACTTGCCGCGTGCTCGTCGGGGCTGTACGTTTACTCAAAGCCCTTAGGCCGGAGATTTTTAAGCCAGCTCCTTGCTTGCTGATGCCGCCTGATCTTCAGAAACGGCGTGTCACCCAGCATAATGATCGTAGGCTGGCAAGCATCAACCCCCTTGACTGCGATCCGATCCCCGTCAGCCTCAACTACATTAACGGTATGTACTGGGTCGACATGAACACGTCTTGGATGGTGCTCGTCGACGGTCGTGACAGCTGGATGCTCGTGGATGCTCATGGTGGTCTTCACTCTTCTGGCCTGCTTACTGCTTCTGTTGCACCCCCAGCCCTGGTTGTTGCTGCTTCTGTTTTCAATGTACAATCAGTAGTATATTTCGTCTGTTGGTTGAATAAATGTGTTGTTAGAATGACAAACACAATGTTTTGGAATTCGTTGCACGGTTCGATCCTTTAGTACCCCGTACCGTATGTAGCGCATGCTATTTTTCGTATGGAACCCATTTTCCACTTGTTGATAACATGCAGCCCACTGATGAAGGCCCAATAGAGAAGCCCATAATTAACTGGAAGGGAGGCTCTCACATGAATCCGGCCCAGGTACATGCTCATGGTCCCCTAAACATAAATAAGTAAATAAATAAAGCTAAATGCTCATGCACCAGTTCTTTGGGAAAATAGGTAGCCCAGTATTTCTTTTTGAAGAATACCCAAGCTAGGCCTATTTGTTTTCTCCGAATTACTGGGCTACAAATATTTCAAGACGAGGAGGGATGCATTCCGGCCTGGCTTAAGAGTATGGTCAATGTCTGTTGAAAGTAATATCAAAAGGGGTTGAAAATTCCAAAAAAATTATAGCAAATGGGATATAAGTTTCTTTTTTTGTTTTTGTTCTTCACTGATATCTTATACGTATTTCATTGGATTTAACATGACACAGTACTATTTTATTTTTAAATTTGTTTTAGTATGGCTATTAATTTTTGGATTAAGAATATTTTGTTCCCCAGCAAAAATTTGCGATTTTTTTCAAAATTTCCCACATATTTAGTTAATTTTTTGACCCTGGTACTTACTAGAAAATGGCCAGCAATTCTAAAAATGGAAAAGGGGCTGCAATAAATTCCATATTAATTAGAAAATGAGTAAAAATTATAAAAATAATAGCAAATGGGCTGTACACGCCACAGATTTCGAGGCTGACTTGTTTACGCAAGGCTTTGTCACTGAACACACGATTCTAGCACAGTGACTATTGGATGTCCATCAAACGGCCGACGTGCTTCTTCAATCTCTGATCTTCCTGCTCGAGCCACCTAAACTAGCGCCGGCGGGACTGCCTGCTCTCTCCTCTTGTGGCCCGCAGTGATGCCGCGCAGGCTTCCCCGGCCCACCCTACTCCCTTCGCTGGCCTGGCCGCACGCAATCAACTGCCTCCTTATTACGCGAAAAAATGATTCCTCCCACTGACATCTGGGGTGCACCGGTTGGGAGGCTGACCTGTGGGCCTACTAAGTTGACGCGTACACTGGGCTTGTCAACTTAGTCAACAAACGATTCTAGCAGCAGTAACCGTTGGATTTGAATCGAACGGTCCTGCTGCTTCTTCAATCGCTGCTCTTCTTGCACCAGCCGCCCAAACCAGCGCCAGGGAAACCGCCTGCTCCTGCCTCCAGTGTCCGGCTGTGCTGTCGTTGAGGCCTCATCGCCACCTACTACTCCCACCGCTAGCCAGGCCCTACGGCGACGACAACCTCACACCGCAGCCGAACCAGTGAACCCTCGTACTCCTCTCCGTGTGGGCATCCACTGTCGCGTCTTCCCCGGCTCCGCGTTGTCCCCTTCCTAGGCCTCGCCGTCGTCCACCACCTTGGTGCTCTCGGCGCGGCATGGTCAACGTGGTCAATGACATTCCATCGGAAGAGTACTGCACGTGGAGAGGCTGGCAGCTGGGTCCACGGCCACAACCCAGTTTTTTTGTGATTTGCCAAGTAAGTCACTTTGTCAGGCCTGCTGGGTTGTAAATCTTTCAAGACGAGGAGAGCTTTCATTCGGCCGGCCGAGAAAATGGCCCATCAGTAATGAGAAATGGGCTGTACATTTTTAAAACACATCAAACCGGCAATTAGTTTCAAATATCCTTTTTTTTCATTTCGATATTTTAAATTACATTAATTTTTATGCGTGGAGAATTTGTTGGATTTTATATTGATATAAATTTATATTTAAAATCAGTTTGAATGTGAGTCGAAATTTCAGGATTAAAAACAGTTCGGACCGCACCAAAATATGCAAAATTTCGTATAATTTTTTAACCGTGGCCACAATATGGGCTGTAAGCTAACAAAAAGAATATGGGCTCCAAAAAAACCTTAATAATTAGCAAATGGGCTGTAAATTATTAGAAATAATGGCAGATGGGATGTATGCTGTTTTCCACAGATTTGAGGCTTTCCTAAAAAAAGGTTGACGCACAAGCAGTGACTGTTGGATGGCCATCCAACAGCCGTCGTGCTTCTTCAATCTCTGCTCTTCCTGCTCCAGCCACTCAAACAAGTGCCGGCGGGACTGCCTGCTCCCTCCTCCCCGCGGCCGGCTCTGCTGCCGCGCAGGCCTCATCGCCCCACCGTACTCCCATCGCTGGCCTAGCCATCCCTCGACTCACCCACACCTGGTGTTATTCTCCGGCGACGGCACGCGAACCAGTAAACCCTCGTATAGTCGTACTCTCCTCCACGTGGGAAACGACTGCTAAGTCTTCCCTGCCTCCGTGTCGTTCCCTTCCTAGGCCTCGCCGTTGTCCACCGCCCTGGTGCTCTCGGCGCGGCCTGGTCAACGACCGACATGCATCTGAAGTGGACTGTACATGGAGTGGCCGACAGCTGGGTCCACGGCCACACGCAAGGAAATGCCTCCTTATTATGCGCAAAATAATGATTCCTCCACCTGACATGAGGGACCCACCGAATGGGCCTCTGTATTTCACGAAAAAAATGTTACCACCGCTGACAGCTCGGACCCACCAGCTATATCTTCGCACGCAAGGAAGTGCCTCCTTATTACACACAAAAAATGAGCACTCCCCTTGTTAGATGGGACCCAGTATAGTGGCTGGCTGACTTGTGGGCCAACTAAGTTGATGGGGACGGAAGGCTTTGTCAACTTAGTCAATATGCACGATTCTAGCTCCAGTGACCGTACGATGTCCATCCAACGGCCGTAGTGCTTCTTCAACCTCTGGTATTCTTGCTCCAGCCGCCCAAACCAGCGCCGGTCGTGCCTCGTGCTCCTGCCTCCCGTGGCCGGCTGCGATGCGGCAGAGGCCTCACCGCCCCCTACTACTCCCACCGTTGGCCAGGCCATCCCTCTACTCACCCACAACCCCTGTTATTCTACAGCGACGGCAGCCTCACACCGCAGCGAACCAGTGAACCCTCGTACTCCTCTACGCATGGGCATCCACTGCCGCGTCTTCCCCGGCTCTACGTCGTCCCCTTCCTAGGCCTCGCCGTCATCCACCGCCCTGGTGCTCTCAGTGCGGTGTGGTCAACATGGTCAAGGAACAGCTTCCATCGGACGTGGACTGTACGTGGAGAGGCTGACAGTTGTGTCCACGGCCGCAGCAAGGAAGTGCCTCCTTATTACGTGCAAAATAATTATTCCTCCACCTGACAGCGGGGACCCACCGGACGGGCCATTGTATTTTGAGAAAAAACGTTTCCCCCTGACTGCTGGGACCCACCAGCTACATCTTCGCACGCAAGGAAGTGCCTGACAGTCAGGACCCACCTGGTCGAACCGTATGTAGCGTTGTCATTCTGGTCGCGAACGTGTCCGTACATATATACTGGTGGATGTAGAGGCGCGCACGTGTCATAGTAGGCGCGCACGTAGCATGTACACGCACGTACAGCGGCCAGGGTGCAAGAAATAAAATACGGCCACCTATGTGTACATACGGGCGGGGTCTCGAACGCCTACTCGCGCATACGTACAGCCAGGGCTCGTGTACATGGCTGGGTCGGAACAGAGGAACAACTTCATCGTCATGTTCATGGGGAGCCAACGGAATGCTTCGTGTTCATGGGGAGGCAACGGAATGCGTCGTGTTCATGGGGAGGCAATGGAATGCGTCGTGTTCATGGGGAGGCAACAGAATGCGTCGTGTTCATCGGGAGGCAACGGAACGCTTGGGAGCCAACCGGCTGGGTCGGAACGGAGAGCGTGGTCGTGTTCATCGGGAGGGCTTGGACGGAACAGGTGATGGAAACGAGGCCTGGCGTACTGCAGAATGGAGGAAACGACATTGTGTTCGACCGGCCACGTTCGAAATGGGATCCTATTCATCGGGAGGGGTCTGGCGTACCGCAAAACGGAGGAAACGTACCTCCTACGGTCGAAACGGGGGCCCTGTTGATCGGGAGGGGTGTGGCGTACCGCAAAACAGACGAAACGGACCTCCTACGGTCGAAACGGGGGTCCTGTTGATCGGGAGGGGTGTGGCGTACCGCAAAACGGATGAAACAGACCTCCTACGGTCGAAACGGGGGTCCTGTTCATCGGGAGGGATGTGGTGTAGCGCAAAACGGGACTCCACGGGATACTGTTCATCTCCACCGCCGACCTCCTCCAGCCTCCACGGGCTACCGTCGACCTGCTCCAGCCTCCACGGGCTCCTGTTCATCCAGCCTCCACCGCGCGCTACTCCACCGGCTACTGTTCAATCACCCCTCCACGGGCACCCCTCCACCGTCTACTGTTCATCCATCCCTCCACACCACAGGGTCCTGTTCAACCACCCCTCTACGGACACCCCTCCACCGTCTACTGTTCATCCAGCCCTCCACACCACAGGGTCTTGTTCATCCAGAGGCAATGCCACCGCTCACTGTTCATCCAACCCCCTCCCCCCGCAACGCTCACTGTTCATCCAATCGATCGGCTTCAGTTAGCAGCAGTAGCGAAGGAATTGCTTGATCGGGTTCAGTTAATAGCCATCGATCGATCGCTCGGGTTCAGTAACGCGTAGCCTGCAGTGCAACCGCTCGGGTTCAGTTAGACCCCAACGCCTCGCTCGGGTTCAGTTAGAGCCAACGCCTTGCACACACGCGCGTACGTGTACGAGAGAAACGCGCATCGCTCGGCCCCCGACCTCCCACCGTAACCGGGAACTCCCCGGAATTTTCCTCCCCCTCGCTTCTACCACGGCTTTTTCCATCATGGACGGCCCAAAGAATGTCATGCAGCTGCGTCTCCAGCCCGCCCAGGATGAAAAGCCCATTTTTCTGACATGATTTTTTGTCATAGAAGTAGGAGCCCACCACATCTATGATGATATCGGGTTTTGTCACAATTATCGTCATAGAAGTGTCATATGTATGACATAATTTTTTTCCATTTGGCCCAATATGTCACGGATGTGTCTTTTTTTTGTAGTGACAGGCGCCAGGATTTATCCTTATTTGGCACCATCACTAGGTTTGCTAGCCAGTCCGGGTGTTTTATTTCTCTGATGAATCCGGCCTCGATTAACTTTGCTTGCTCCTCCCCCATGGCTTGTCGTTTGGGTTTGGAAAAGCGCTGCAGTGTTTGCTTGACCAACTTATATCCCTTCAATATATTGTGGCTATGTTCAGCCAACCTGCGTGGGATTCCCAGTTCTCGCGCAGGAACGCTCATAGTGCGGCGTCGACTGTTGGGTCCAGCTGTGCCCCGATGGAAGCTGTCTTCTTGGGGTCCGTCGGGTGGACTTGAAATTTGACTATTTCATCTGCTAATTTGAAGGAGCTGGACTTGGGCCGCTTATCAAGGATTACGTCGTCCCTATCCACCATGGAGCGTAGTGCGATCAACTCTTCAGCCGCAAGGGCCTCGGACAGTGCCTCGAGGGCCAGGGATGCGGTTTTGTTTTCGGCGCGGAGGGCTATGTCCGGATCACTGGCGAGAGTGATAATATCATGGGGCCCGGGCATCTTGAGTTTCATATACCCGTAATGAGGTATAGCTTGAAAGCGTGTGAATGCATCTCGCCCCAACAGGGCGTGATATCCACTGTTGAAAGGGGCCACTTGGAAAGTTATCTGTTCGAACCGATAGTTCTCCGGCGTGCCGAATACCACGTCGAGTGTAATTTTCCCCGCGCATCATGCCTCCCGACTGGGAATGATTCTTCTTGGGCTCGATGTAGCTCCTGTCTATTTCCATTTTATTGAGTGTGTCCTTGTAGATGAGGTTTAGTCCGCTGCCGCCGTCCATGAGCACTTCAGTGAGCCGAAAGCCATCCACAATTGGATTGAGGACCAAGGCAGCTGGTGCCCGGACTGACCGGAATTTTGGTTCGATACCGGCATTGAAAGTTATGGTCGTGTCGTTCTAGGGGTTTTTTGTTGCAACTTGGTAGACTTCTGCGAGGTCGCGGAGTGTCCTCTTGCGCTGATTGTTTGAAGCGAAAGTCTCGAAGACCGTCAATACTCTGAGGTCGTCGTCCTCTAGGGGGGTGTTGCTCTGAGGTGTTTTTGGTGAGGATATCCTGGCCACTCTTGGCCACTTGCCAAAGTATCCAACATGCTCTAAGGCTGTGGGTTTGTACAGTATCCGGTGTCATGTGTATTTTGCATGGCCTATCGAGCCATCCCTCCAGAACGGTTTCGCGCCCCATAATGGGCTTAGTTTTCTTTACTATGGGGTCGAGTGCCCCGTGAGGGTGCATCCTTTTTGCTCGTCAGAGGGGTTGAGTGGAGACCGGTCATTCCGAGCGAGCTGTCTGAGCTTTCCAGGGGCTTTCCATTGCGCAGTACTTCTGTACTATGGTTGCCAAATCAGCGAAGTGTAATACACGACGGCGGTTGATAGCGTTGAGGATTCCTTTGTTCGTGCAATTATTGCAGAATACTGAAATTGCGTCCTCGTCGCGACAATCTTTAATCTTGTCTTTGACAAGGAGGAATCTGGCCAAAAGTGATGGACTGTTTCCTGAGACTGCTGTCGTACGTACATGAGGTCGCATATCTGGAGGGCCAGAATTTCTTGGCGAATGTTGCTTGTGGTTGGTGGGTGGCTTTAGATCCGATCCCTGACCCAATTCGGAGTCCGGAGTTTGAAAAACTTTTGAGCTTATTGGTTCGGGCTTCGAGATGTTAAATGATTTTCCAGGTTCGAGGCCCGATTCTAGGTTTGGAGACAGACAGGTATCCGGCTCATCGAGATCAGAAATCCGAACATAGTTCGTCCTCAACACAGGGGAAAAGTTGTGGTTTTGCTCCTCCACGACTGCTATATGATTGGTGATTGGCGGAGATTTCATTTCTCTTTGATCGGGTTTAAGCCCAATCTGGTTATAGTCTGTAGCGACCCCCATGGCGGTGATGCGATCCAGGAGTTCGTTTAAAGACGATAACTCTACCGGATACATCCGTTTGGAGTATTCCTAGTCAACACGGAGACGATTTTTGATGACTTGAGAAGTCATCGTCGGCTTGACGGCCGAACGGGCGGTAATGGTAAAGCCGCCCAGCCGGAGGGTTTGGCCTGAGGCCAGGGCTCCTGCGGAGGTGATGTTGTCCTTGATGACAAGGCACACCATCAATCATGTCTTCGACGTCACAACAGAACTCTCAATGAAAGCACCAATGTCAGTGTCAAAACCGGCGAATCTCGGGTAGGGGTCCCGAACTGTGCGTCTAGGGTCGATGGTAACAGGAGATAGGGGACATGATGTTTACCCAGGTTCGGGCCCTCTTGATGGAGGTAATACCCTACTTCCTGCTTGATTGATCTTGATGAATATGATGATTACAAGAGTTGATCTACCACGAGATCGTAATGGCTAAACCCTAGATGTTTAGCCTGTATGATTGTGATTGCCTCTACGGACTAAACCCTCCGATTTATATAGACACCGGAGGGGCCTAGGGTTGTACAAAGTCAGTTTACAGAGGAAGGAATCTTCATATCCGAACGCCAAGCTTGCCTTCCACACAAAGGAGAGTCCCATCCGGACACGGGAGGAAGTCTTTTGTCTTGTATCTTCACGGCCCATCAGTTCGGCCCACATCACATAGGCCGGATGCCCGAGGACCCCTTAATCCAGGACTCCCTCAGCCGGCGAGGTGGCCGCCAAGCCCATCATCCTCCGCGGGCCAGATCCGCCATTGCCGGTCCCCCGATCCGCCCGCCGCCGCGCCCCTACGCCGGTTTGAGGACTTCCCCATCCTCCCTCGAACCTGGCAGCCGATGAGGTCCTACCTTGGGGTCCGGTAGCGGCGGTGGGGGATGTGGGTCACCGAGATTACAGATTGAGAGACCCACACCCATCGGTAGCTCAGTAGCTTCCACACGACCGAGCTCGCGGCAATGGAGTACGACCGCTGGCATGTCCGCTACCACAACGCGGCGGCTAAGCTCAATTTCCCCTTCGGCACACGTCCGGTCGATCTTGTTCCGCCAGAGCCAGGGGTGGTGAGCTCAGCTATGATGTGGGAGGACTACGAGGCATGGGAGCGCCTCGAGGCCAAGGCCGCCGACGAGGCCTACATGCAAGAGCTCCGTCGGCAGCACCCTGAGCCTGTGGAGGCGGAGCGGGCGATCTTTTCTGGGGCGGCGAGGTTATTGTGCTCTCCTTCGATGACGAGGTCAAAGGCAGCAAGGATGGCGGCGAGGTTATCGCGCTCTCCTCCAATGATGAGGTCAAAGGCGGCGGCGACAACGGCACGGAGGGCGTCGAGGTGGGCCCCGAGGATGAGGAGATCGACGTCGACGAGTGGAGGAGTGCCTTCCCCCAACGACCCCAATGACGGTACCGGCCCAGACCCGGCTCGCGGTATATCGTATATGACGAGGAAGGATTGGCTCGACCTCTACTTCGACCGAGAGTAGTTTAGCTTAGTTTAAATTTATGTTTTATGTTCGGTTATGCAAAACTATCTATGTTTATGTTTGAATGCATGCTACTTTCGGTTAAACCTACTTTGAACTTGATCAAATTGAAGTTTACAACCTTAAGAATAGGGGATCAACTAGAAAAGGCCAAAAATTGTGGGAGTATATATATATATCCACTAAGGGTTTTAGTCCTTTAACTTTTTAAGGATCGCCTAGACATGTCCTTATGACTTGTTTATTTCAGTTCTTCACAATGTGATGCTCTATATGTGCAACTATTTGTCGTGCAGTTCAACTTCATCAATAACAGTTTCAACAATACCACTATGAATTACAATATTTGGTTGTTGTTAAGGATATTGCAGTTAACATGCCTTTTCGTTTTTTAATTGTTGTTTAGCAACATGCATTGTACTGAATTACTAAATATGCAACCCCAGGCTACATAGCAATAAGAAAGAGTGTTACCTTAATGTTCTGATGATGTCTAGATATACATGTAATAAAATCTTATATAATGGGATGGAGCGAGTGTTGTACTACATCATTTTTCAATTGTTGTTTAGCTTCTAATATTAACATGGTGCTTTTAGGTACATATATCATTGCCAAAGATCCACACTTTGACCCTTTCTGCGTATGGTGCAATGAGATATTCATGAACCGGCATCAAGTGAGGAGACTGATAAATATTGTTATTAAAATGGGTCAAAAGATGTCAATCGAACTATTTGTTTACACTTTATGCAATACAACAGTGAACTGCTGGATGGTAAGTAAGAACCCTATAGCCTTCTTTTTACTACACGTAATGAGTTGTGTTAGATGACAATATCTGAATCTTTTTTCTTTTGCAGTGGATGTTGAAGTAGTTTACTCAAGATTACCTCTCAAACTACATGATTGGCGATCGACCATCACAAGGGGTTGGACTAGAGTCCTGCATGCCTTTTGCATCCAGGAGAGCACAATAGGGCCATTCCGCTTCACCTTGTTCAGCAACCGGAATGTCTATCGCCTCTTTCTTTACCATCTGTAATAGTACAAGTATAGAACCCTGGTTCATTATTTTTTATTTGGTGCTTATGTAATTATTAAATATATGTACCTGTGAATCGAATAATGCATTGGTTGTTTGAACCTGATGGATATGAATAAAGCTATAGCCTACTTTGAAGTTTAAATTATGTACAATTTTAAATAGCAACAATTAAATTAGGGTGAAATTATGCTGTGCAGGTCATTACGGCACACCCGGTTGGTAAAACACAAACGTTTGCGATATACACCATAATCCAAGACGGTTCACAGAGAGGAAACATGTGCAAGCATGCACACAGTTGTCGTTTGCAAAGCGTGTGTGATGTTAGACACTATCACATACGGTGCGGGAAAACTAAATGTGTGTGATTGTCTACCTATCGTACACGGTTTATAGTCCTGAACTGTTTGTGATATGCCAGCATCATAAAACTCCTGTGCCTGGAATCTTCCTGGAAATCTCCCGTGCCTGGAATCTACATGGTTTTAGGTAAAACCACAAAACTCTGACTGCGATGGCTATGCGAGCACAAACGAGTAGCAAGGATGAAGCATTTGGGATATTCGAGATATCGGAAACGATTATATAGGGACAACTGTATGCATAAAGGCTCCCTATCCCCGACGGTTTCTGGGTCATGTGGGAAGGAACCCCCTATCGCCCACACTCACATGGCGACGGTTCCAAATGCCGTCACGGAAAGGGGTTAAAAACCATTTGTATAGCACCGACGTGTACCAGTGCTAGGTCAAGCGTATTTGCTCCCTGGCAGTCGAAACCCAAGCAATACAACCTAAAGCAGGAGTAGGCTTTTACCTCGTTGAGAGGGGCCGAACCTGGGTAAACTCTCTGTGTTCTTTTTCCCGTTTTAAACCCTTCAAGATAACTACGTCATGATGGCTCCACACCAAAGTCCTTTTGCTAGGGCATCTGCCGTGTTAAGTCCATGATAGTTGGCGCCCACCATGGGCCAGCGCATAGTGGTTTCGTGTTCTTGAAGGGTAGCTTCACGGGGATCAAGGGATATGCTGTGGGCTGGATGACCAAGAGCCGGTGCAGCAAGATCTACATCGATGACGCTAGCTAGGGTCCTGAGGCCGACTCAATCGAGTACGAGGAAGTGGCCCCCTTTGCTGGGATTCATGTCTTCATCGGCAAGATGGACGAACTGGGCCCTAAGCTGGATCTCTGTCCTGGTGTTGTCGAGACGGCCCGATGCGTTCAAACTGCCAAGTGTCAACCCATTGCGAAGCACGTCTTCGTGGGGTGCGTGCATGAAACAAGTCTGGATGAAGGATCTATGTCCAATGGAGAGACATCCATCTATTCGGGTGATGAGTCCTCCACTGGAGAGACTGATGTATACTATGCAACTTTATTCTTGTAGACTCGTATTGGGCCTCCAAGCGCAGAGTTTTGTAGGACAGTAGCAATTTTCCCTCAAGTGGATGACCTAAGGTTTATCAATCCGTGGGAGGCTTAGGATGAAGATGGTCTCTCTCAAACAACCCTGCAACCAAATACAAGAAATCTCTTGTGTCCCCAACACACCTAAAATGGCAAATTGCACAGGTGCACTAGTTCGGCGAAGAGATGGTGATAAGAGTGTAATATGGATGGTAGAAATACATTTTTATAATCTAAATAAATAAAAACAGCAAGGGAGCAAATAGTAAACAAGCACAAAATGGTATTGCAATGCTTGAAAATGTGGCCTAGGGTCCGTACTCTCACTAGAGCAACCTCTCAACAGAGCTAATATAATTGGATCATATAACCGTCCCTCAACGTGCAACGAAGAATCACTCCAAAGTTCCTATCTAGCGGAGAACATAAGACGGAATTGATTGTAGGGTACAATACCACCTCAAAGCTATTCTTTCCGATCAATCTATCCTAGAGTTCGTACTAAAATAACACGAAGCTATTCTTTCCGATCGATCTAACCAAGAGTTCGTACTAAAATAACACCAAAGAAAATTCAGATTAATAATATTCAATCAAACACAAAGAACTTCAAAACGTGCCCCAAGATTTCTACCGGAGAAACAAAGACAAGAACGTGCATCAACCCCTATGCATAGATTACCCCAATGTCACCTCAGGAATCCGCGAGTTGAGTACCAAAAGATATATCAAGTGAATCAATACGATACCCCATTGTCACCACGAGTATTCAATTGCAAGACATATATCAAGTGTTCTCAAATCCATAAAAGTATTCAATCTGATAGCAATGAAAGCTCAAAGGGAAAACTCAATTCATCACAACAAGATAGAGAGGGGAAAACACCATACGATCTGACTATATTAACAAAGCCCGCGATACATCAAGATCGTGACATCTCAAGAACAGGAGAGAGAAAGATTAAACACATAGCTATTGGTACAAACCCTCAGCCCCGAGGGTGGACTACTCCCTCCTCATCGTGGTGGCCGCCGAGATGATGAAGATGACCACCAGAGATGATTGCCTCCTCCGGCAGGGTGCCGGAAAGGGTCTACATTGGTTTTCGGTGGCTACAGAGCCTTGCGGTAGTGGAACTTCTGATCTAGGTAAACCCCAAGGGTTTTTGGAATATTTGAGAATTTATAGGTAAAGAGGGGTGCGGGAGGCCATCGAGGTGGGCACAACCCACCTGGGAGCGCCTGGCCCCCAGGCGCACCCTGGTGGGTTGTGGCCCCCTCGTGGCACCCCCTAGGTGCTTCTCTGGTCCACTGGTGGTCTTCTGGTCCATCAAAAATCCACACAAAGTTTCACGGTGTTTGGACTCCGTTTGATATTGATTTCCTGCGATGTAAAAAACAAGCAAAAAACAACAACTGGCACTAGGCACTAGATCAATAGGTTAGTCCTGAAAAATGATATAAAGTTGCTATAAAATGATTGTAAAACATCCAAGAATGATAATATAACAGCATGAATACTTCATAAATTATAGATACATTGGAGACGTATCAGCATCCCCAAGATTAATTCCTACTTTTCCTCGAGTAGGTAAATGATAAAAGAAATAATTTATGAAGTGTGAATGCTAGCAAAGTGCATAAGTTTGATCAATGATAATTTCAATCACTTTTCCTAGCATCATAACAGCAATTCTTTCTTATAAAACTTCTCATGTTAAAGTAGCAACCAATTCACATGTTAATGTTCAAACAATGAATTCTCTTGAAACTCAACAACCTATGTTCTCAGTCACCAAGCAATTGTAATTCAACTTATTCAACAGAGTTTAAGTAAGAGCTCCACATACTCAACCATCATATAGTCTTCTATGATTGCTAACACTCACTGTATACACATGAGCAAAACATTTCGACCGAACACATAGAAAGATAGGGGCTTATTGTTTTGCCTCCCAACGTATTCACCTCAAGGGTGATGTCAACAATAATAACTCATGCTACCCATATCCAACTGGATATATGTGCCTAGATCTTTCCTCACCACATGATGCTTGCCAAAAGAGAAAAATAAAAAGGAATAGAGAGAATAACTTTGACTTTTGCATAAAAGTAAATACTGAAAAGTAAAAGATAGGCCCTTCGCAGAGAGAAGCAGAGGTTGCCATGCGCTTATTTGTTTGTATGCTCAACCCCTTAGAGCAATAGAACGTCATGTTGTATTGCCCCTTGTGATGGCAACCTTTATTATGCAGTCCGTCGCTTTTATTCTTCACCATCACAAGTTCGTACAATGCTCAATTTTCTCTTACACTAAATGATCTCACACTTTTAGAAGAAATTTTTATTGCCTTATTGCACCGATGACAACTAACTTGAAGGATCTTACTCAATGCTTAGGTAGGTATGGTGGACTCTTGAAAAAAAGATTTGGGCTTAAGGGTTTATGGATGCACAAGTAGTATCTCTACTTGGTGTGGAATTTTGGGCTAGCAAAGGTGGGGGCAAGCACCACATGTTAAAGGATTTATGACAATATAACTTCTATGTGAATATGAACAAACATAACCCATTACATTGTCTTCCTTGTCCAACGTCAACAATTTTGGCATACAATATTTTGATGGGGGCTCACAATCACAAAAGATTTCCATGATAGTGTATTTGTATGTGAAAGTTCTCTTCCTTATACTAATTATTCGTGAATTGCTTGTATGACCAATATTGTGATTTTCAAGTCTCAAAATATTTCACTTTCTAAATCCAATGTGAAGATACCACTAGGCATGATATGATTTCAACTTCATGACATTCAATTTATTCAACAATTTACTCATAGGATATAAGTGAAGCACAAGAGTAAATGACAAGCTACTCCAAAAAGATATAAGTGAAGATCATGAGCATAATATTTCTTTCTCTCAAATTAATTTAAGTGAAGCAAGAGAGAATTTCTTAAAAAAATACTAAAGAGCACCATTCTCAAAAAGATATAAGTGAAGCACTAGAGCAACTCCATAGAAAAGAGCTTCGTTGACGGGATGTGAATGCCGCTTACCTAACCTCCCTGGAAACTATTTGAGGACTCTATTTTTTTAAAAAACTTTCAGATATAAGTACTTTTTTAAACAGCAAGCAAGATGAAATTAGAATGACATTCTAAGAATAGCACAACTCATGTGAAGAAGCAAAACCTTAGGCTCAACCGATACTAACCGATAATTGTTGAAGAGGAAAGGTGGGATGCCTACCGGGGCATCCCCAAGCTTAGGTGCTTGAGACTTCTTGAAATATTATCTTGGGATGCCTTGGGCATCCCCAAGATTGAGATTTTGTGTCTCCTTAATTCTTCTCATATTGTGGTTTTTCTAAATCTCAAAAGCTTCATCCACACAAAACTCAACAAGGACTCGTGAGATAAGTTAGTATAAACCAATGCAAAAACCTTATCATTCTCTACTGTAGAAAATCACTAAAATTATTATTCAACATTTCATACTAAATGCCTTTGCATATTTAATACTCCTATCCTCAAATAGAATCATTAAACATGCAAACATATGCAAACAATGCAAACATAACAGCAATCTGCCAAAACAGTGCAGTCTATAAAGAATGCAAGAGTATAAATACTTATTAAACTCCAAAAATTATGAAAATTTACCAAACTGTAGAAAATTTATAAGAGCTCATTTTTCAAAAAGTTTTAACATTTTATCACATTCTGACTTTTCTAGGGAATTTTTGCAACAACGGTAAACTTTCTGTTTTCAAACAGCAACATGTAGACTTGCAAAATAAGCATGGCAAAGGCTATCATTGCCACTTTTATTGAAATAAAAGATGAAAAAATTATTATAAATAACAGAAAGCAAATCCTAAGAAAATAAAATGACACTCCAAGCAAAACACATATCATGTAACAAATGAAAACATAGCTCCAAGTGAGGTTACCGATAATGTTGAAGACGAAAGAGGGGATGCCTTCCGGCACATCCCCAAGATTAGTTTCTTAGATCTTCCTTGAATATTACCCTGGGGGTGCCTTGGGCATACCCAAGCTTAGGGTCTTGTCACTCCTTATTCTCCTCATATCTACATCTCACCCAAAACTTGTAAACTTCAGTCACGCAAAACTTAACGGAACTTCGTGAAAGAGGTTCGTATGATAAACAGCAAACCATTTCACTTTGGTACTGTCAAAGACAAGATTCATAATTGTTTCCACATAATTCCTACTGTAGCATATCATTTCCACAATTTATATTGAGCAATATAAGCCATAGAAACTAGAAAACAAGCAAACTATGCATTGAAAACAGAATCTGTCAAAAACAGAATAGTCTGTAGTAATTTGTACTCCAACCATACTTCTGCTACTCCAAAAATTCTGAACAATTAGGAAAACCTGGGAATTTGTATACTAATCTTCTTAAAAAATAATCAGCGTTTTATCACGCTTCTTTTAAAATGAGAATTATTTTCGTGAGCATAAAAGTTTCTGTTTTTCAGCAAGATCAAATCAACTATCACCCAACATGATCCCGAAGGCTTTACTTGGCACTTTATTGAAACAAAAGCAATAAAACATGATAAATACAGTAGCATAATCATATGAACACACAAGAACAGTAGGTAAAAGTGTTGGGTTGTCTCCCAAACAAGCGCTTTTCTTTAATGCCTTTTAAGCTAGGCATGATGATTCAATGATGCTCGCATAAAAGATAGGAATTGAAACATGAAGAGAGCATCATGAAGCATATTACTAGCACATTTTAGGTCTAACCCACTTACTATGCATAGGGATTTTGTGAGAAAACATCTTATGGGAACAAGAATCGACTAGCATAGGAAGGCAAAACAAGTGCAACTTCAAAACAATTAACACATAGAGAAGAAACTTGATATTATTGAGATATGGAAGAGCATAAGTTCCTTCCTCATAATAATTTGCAGAAATATCATGAATGGATTCAACAATATAACTATCACATACATCACTCTTTTCCTGATGCACAAGCATAGAAGGTTCATTACTCTTTATGGCATACGCATGTCATCATAATAATCATCATAGATAGCAACTTTATTGTCATAGTCAATTGAAACCTCTTCCAAAATAGTGGATGTATCACTAAATAAAGTCATGACCTCTCCAAATCCACTTTCATCAATATTGTAATAAGATTCAACACCCTCCAAACTAATGGGATCACTACTACCTAGAGTTGACACTCTTCCAAACCCACTTTCATCAATGTAATCATCATAAATAGGAGGCATGCTATCATCATAATAAATTTTCTTATCGAAAGTAGAAGGAATCAAAGGATCATATTCATTAAGCAAAGCATCCCCAAGCTTAGGACAAGCATTATTTCCAGCAAATAAATCTTCAAACATATCATACTTATTAAACATAGCATCCCCAAGCTTGTGGTTTTGCTTATCATCACAGTCATTCTTATCAATAGCATGAATAGCACTAATAGTATAGCAAACATTATTATCATATTCTTCCAAGCAAGTGCTAAAAGGATTTTCAAGATCATAAGGGATATCGTTGCCTTCCCAATCATAATCATTACAACAAGTGGTAGGTATCACAAAATCATACTCAATATCATCATCCTCCATCAACATATTTGATTCACTTTCATGAGGCACAATGGTGATAGGAGCGACATTATTTGGGAGAGATGCCTTTTTACCTTTATTATTTCTTCTTTTCTTCTTCTTCTTCACCATATCATGTGTGGGTTTAATTAATTCTTTCAAGCTACTTATTGAAGAGATTCATTGGATAGGAAGCTCCCCCTTGTTACCTGATTCATCATAATAAACACTAGGACGGAATTGGGAAATGTTTTCCCTTTCATTCGTAATCTCCTCATATTCTATTTGTTTTCTTGTCTTTAGATAGTTGGCAACATAAGGATTCTCAATGCAATTCACTTCACAAAACATATAAATTTCCTCTAGATGAAAATCAAGAAATCGCTCGGGATTTGGAAAACCCTTAGTTATATGTTTCATTTCTTCATACCCCAAAAGAAGACTAAGCTCTTTGTGATGCTCAAGGGAAATCAAGTTATCACATTTTTTGGAGACGATTTGATCATGAAACAATTTGCATTGGAGATTTAAATGACCACGTTCATTGCAAAGTTCACAAGGATGGCGAAAAAAATTACATCTTTCAGCACAATCATCTAGCCTCTAATGCAACTTTTCCATTTATAAATATTTATGCTTCTTACAAAATCTATCTTCCCTTTTTAGTGTGCGAATGCATTCCCAATTCACTCCGCAAAAATTGACATGCTTATAAGAAACATTTTTGTCATGACTTGTGCAATCATCATTAGCATTTTGGATATTCAAAGAATTAATACTAACAACATTGCAATCATGCTCAGCATTCAAATATTTTGTGCCAAATATTTTATTGACTTATTCTTCTAATAATTGAGCAAAATTTTCCGAACCATCATTTTCAAGAAAGATATTATAAAGATGATCAATAATATGATGCAACCTCAACTCTATTTTTATGTAGTTTCCTTTTATAAACCAAAGTAGTGATAAAACAAGAAACTAAAAGATTCAATTTCAAGATCTAAAGATATACCTTCAAGCACTCACCTCCCCGGCAACGGCGCCACAAAAGAGCGTGATGTCTACTACGCAACTTTATTCTTGTAGCATCATATTGGGCCTCCAAGCGTAGAGTTTTGTAGGACAGTAGCAATTTTCCCTCAAGTGGATGACCTAAGGTTTATCAATCTGTGGGAGGCGTAGGATGAGGACGGTCTCTCTCAAACAACCCTGCAACCAAATACAATAAATCTCTTGTGTCCCCAACACACCTAATACAATGGAAAATTGTATAGGCGCACTAGTTCGGCGAAGAGATGGTGATAAAGTGTAATATGGATGGTAGAAATATATTTTTATAATCTGAATAAATAAAAATAGCAAGGTAGCAAATAGTGAACGTGCACAAAAACGGTATTGCAATGCTTGAAAATGAGGCCTTGGGTCCGTACTTTCACTAGTGCAACCTCTCAACCGTGCTAATATAATTGGATCACATAATCGTCCCACAACATGCAACGAAGAATCACTCCAAAGTTCCTATCTAGCGGAGAACATAAGACAAAATTGTTTGTAGGGTACGAAACCACCTCAAAGCCATTCTTTACTATCAATCCATCCTAGAGTTCGTACTAAAATAACATGAAGCTATTCTTTTCGACCGATCTAACCAAGAGTTCATACTGAAATAACACCAAAGCAAATTCAGATTAATAATATTCAACCCAACACCAAGAACTTCAAAGAGTGCCCCAAGATTTCTACCGGAGAAACAAAGACAAGAACGTGCATCAACCCCTATGCATAGTTTACCCCAATGTCACCTCAGGAATCCGCGAGTTGAGTGCCAAAACATATATCAAGTGAATCAATATGATACCCCATTGTCACCACGAGTATTAAATTGCAAGACATATATCAAGTGTTCTCAAATCCATAAAAGTATTCAATGTGATAATAACGAAATCTCAAAGGGAAAAACTCAATTCATCACAACAAGACAGAGAGGGGAAAACACCATAAATCCGACTATATTAACAAAGCTCGCGATACATCAAGATTGTGACATCTCAAGAACAAGAGAGAGAGAGAGATAGATAGATTAAACACATAGCTACTGGTACAAACCCTCAGCCCCGAGGGTTTACTACTCCCTCCTCATCGTGGTGGCCGCCGTGATGATGAAGATGGCCACCGGATATGATTCCCCCCTCCGGTAGGGTGCTGGAAAGGGTCTAGATTGGTTTTCGGTGGCAGCCTTGCGGAGGTGGAACTTCTGATCTTGGTTAAACCCGAGGGTTTTTGGAATATTTGTTAATTTATAGGGTAAAGAGGGGGTGCGTGTTGGGGAACACAGTATTTCAAAATTTTACCTACGATCACGCAAGATCTATCTAGGAGATGCATAGAAACGAGAGGGGAGAGTGTGTCTACGTACCCTCGTAGAGCGAAAGCAAAAGCATTTAGTAACGCGGTTGATGTAGTCGAACGTCTTCGCGATCCAACCGATCCAAGTATCCAACACACGGCACCTTCATGATTAGCACACGCTTGGCTCAATGACGTCCCTCGAACTCTTGATCCAGTTGAGACCGAGGGAGAATTCCGTCAGTGATACGTCCATTTTGCATCATGCTTTTTGTATCGATATTTATTGCATTATGGGCTGTTATTACACATTATGTCACAATACTTATGCTTATTCTCTCTTATTTTACAAGGTTTACATGAAGAGGGAGAATGCCGGCAGCTGGAATTCTGGGATGGAAAAGGAGCAAATATTAGAGACCTATTCTGCACAACTCCAAAAGTCCTGAAACTTCACGGGAGCAAGTTTCAGAATATATAAAAAATATTGGGTGAAAGAAGTACCAGAGGGGGGCCACCCACAATCCACAAGGGTGGGGGGCACGTCCTACCCCCTGGGCGCGCCCCCTGCCTCGTGGGCCCCCTAGCAGCCCTCTGATGCCCATCTTTGGCTATATGGAGTCTTTCGTCCAGGAAAAAATCAGAGGCTAGCTCACGGGACGAAACTCCGCCGCCACGAGGCGGAACATTGGCAGAACCAATCTAGGGCTCCGGTGGAGCTGTTCTGCCGGGGAAACTTCCCTCCGGGAGGGGGAAATCATCACCATCGATCCTCTCATCGGAGGGGGTTAATCTCCATCAACATCTTCACCAGCACCATCTCATCTCAAACCCTAGTTCATCTCTTGTATCCAATCTTTGTCCCAAAACCTTAGATTGGTACCTGTGGGTTGCTAGTAGTGTTGATTACTCTTTGTAGTTGATGCTAGTTGGTTTATTCGGTGGAAGATCATATGTTTAGATCCTTTATGCATATTAATACCCGTCTGATTATGAACATGAATATCATTTGTGAGTAGTTACGTTTGTTCCTGAGGACATGGGATAAGTCTTGCTATAAGTAGTCATGTGAATTTGGTATTCGTTCGATATTTTGATGAGATGTATGTTGTCACTCCTCTAGTGGTGTCATGTGAACGTCGACTACATGATACTTCACCATTGTTGGCCTAGGGGAAGGCATTGGGAAGTAATAAGTAGATGATGGGTTTCTAGAGTGACAAAATCTTAAACCCTAGTTTATGCGTTGCTTCGTAAGGGGATGATTTGGATGCATATGGTTCATGCTATGGTTAGGTATACCTTAATACTTCTGTTGTAGTTGCGGATGCTTGCAATAGGGGTTAATCATAAGTGGGATGCTTGTCCAAGGAAGGACAGTAGCCAAGCACCGGTCCACCCACATACCAAATTATCAAAGTACCGAACATGAATCATATGAGCGTGATGAATACTCACTTGACAATAATTCCCATGTGTCCTCGGGAGCGCTTTCCTTTATATAAGAGTTTGTCCAGGCTTGTGAAGCAAATATGCCCTAGAGGCAATAATAAAGTTGTTATTTATATTTCCTTATATCATATGATAAATGTTTATTATTCATGCTACAATTCTATTAACTGGAAAGTTAGTACATGTGTGAATACATAGACAAACAGAGTGTCACTAGTTTGACTCTACTTGACTAGCTTGTTGAATCAATGATGGTTATGTTTCCTAACCATAGACATGAATTGTCATTTGATTAACGGGATCACATCATTAGAGAATGATGTGATTGACTTGACTCATCCGTTAGCTTAGCACGATGATTGTTTAGTTTGTTGCTATTGCTTTCTCCATAACTATACATGTTCCTATGACTATGAGATCATGCAACTACCGAATACCAGAGGAACACTTTTTGTGCTACCAAACATCACAATGTAATTGGGTGATTATAAAGGTGCTCTATGGGTGTCTCTGATGGTGTTTGTTGAGTTGGCATGGATCAAGATTAGGATTTGTCACTCCGATTGTCGGAGAGGTATCTCTGGGCCCTCTCATTAATGTACATCAATATAAGCCTTGCAAGCAATGTAACTAATGAGTTAGTTACGGGATGTAGCATTACGGAACGAGTAAAGAGACTTGCCGGTAACGAGATTGAACTAGGTATTGGGATACCGACGATCGAATCTCGGGCAAGTAACATACCGATGACAAAGGGAACAACGTACAACATTATGCGGTTTGACCGATAAAGATCTTCGTAGAATATGTAGGAACCAATATGAGCATCCAGGTTCTGCTATTGGTTATTAACCAAAGACATGTCTCGGTCATGTCTACATAGTTCTCGAACCTGTAGGGTCCGCACGCTTAACGTTCGGTGACGATCAGTATTACGAGTTTATGTGTTTTGATATACCGAAGGTAGTTCGGAGTCCCGGATTTGATCACGGACATGACGAGGAGTCTCAAAATGGTCGAGACATAAAGATCGATATATTGGAAGCCTATGTTTGGACAACGGAATGGTTCCGGGTGAAATCAGGAGTATACCGAAGCACCGGGAGGTTACCGGACCCCCGGGAGGTGTATGGGCCTTATTGGGCCTTAGTGGAAGAGAGGAAGAAGAAGCAAAGGAGGGGGCGTTCCCCCCACAAGGCCAATCCGAATTGGGAGGGGGGGCGGCCCCCCTTTCCTTCCTTCTTCCTCCTTCTTCCTTCTCTCCTGAAACCAAACAAGGGAAGGGGGGAATCCTACTCCTGGTGGGAGTAGGACTCCCTTGGGTGTGCCTAGAGAAGCCAGCCCCCTCCCCCTCCTCCACTGCTTTATATATGGGGAGGGGGCACGCCATGGACACACAAGTTGATCATTGATCTTTTAGCTGTGTGCGGTGCCCTCCTCCACCATAATCCACCTCGGTTATATCGTAGCGGTGCTTAGGCGAAGCCCTGTTCCGGTAGTATCATCATCACCGTCATCACGCCGTCGTGCTGACGAAACTCTTCCTCGAAGCTCTATTGGATCGTGAGTTCGTGGGACGTCACCGAGTTGAACGTGTGCAGATCGCGGAGGTGCCGTACCTTCGGTGCTAGATCGGTCGATCGTGAAGACATATGGCTACATCAACCGCGTTGTTATAACGCTTCCGCTTACGGTCTATGAGGGTACATAGATGATACTCTCCCCTCTCGTTGCTATGCATCACCAAGATCTTGCATGTGCATAGGATTTTTTTTTGAAATTACTGCGTTCCCAACAGTGGCATTAGAGCCAGGTTTATGCCTAGATGTTATATGCAAGAGTAGAACACAAAGGAGTTGTGGGTGTGGGTATATACATTTTGCTTGCTGTCACTGGTTGATTCTTGATTCAGCAGCATTGTTGGATGAAGCGGCCCAGACCGACATTACGCGTACGCTTACGCGAGACTGGTTCTACCGACGTGCTTCGCACACAGGTGGCTAGTGGGTGTCTGTTTCTCCAGCTTTAGTAGAATCAGATTCAATGAATAGGGTTCTTTCTGAAGATCAAAAAGAAATCACTATACCGCGTTGTGGTTTTTGATGCGTAGGTAAGAAGGGTTCTTGCTCAGCCCGTAGCAGCCACGTAAAACTTGCAACAACAAAGTAGAGGACATCTAACTTGTTTTTGCAGGGCAGGTTCTGATGTGATATGGTCAAGACATGATGCTAAATTTTATTGTATGAGATGATCATGTTTTGTAACACAGTTATCGGCAACTGGCAGGAGCCATATGGTTGTCGCTTTATTGTATGAAATGCAATCGCCATGTAATTGCTTTACTTTATCACTAAGTGGTAGCGATAGTCATAGAAGCAATAATTGGCGAGACGACAATGATGCTTCGATGGAGATCAAGGTGTCAAGCCGGTGGCGATGGTGATCATGACGGTGCTTTGGAGATGGAGATCAAAGGCACAAGATGATGATGGCCATATCATATCACTTATATTGATTGCATGTGATGTTTATCCTTTATGCATCTTATTTTTCTTAGTTTGGAGGTAGCATTATAAGATGATCCCTCACTAAATTTCAAGGTTTAAGTGTTCTCCCTGAGTATGAACCGGTGCTACAGTTCGTCGTTCCGAGACACCGCGTGATGATCGGGTGTGATAAGCTCTACGTTCACATACAACGGGTGCAAGCCAGTTTTGCACACGCGGAATTCTCGGGTTAAACTTGACGAGCCTAGCATATGCAGATATGGCCTCGGAACACTAGAGACCGAAAGGTCGAGCGTGAATCCTATAGTAGATATGATCAACATAGTGATGTTCACCATTGAAAACTTCTCCATCTCACATGATGATCGGATATGGTTTAGTTGATGTGGATCACATGATCACTTAGATGGTTAGAGGGATGTCTATCTAAGTGGGAGTTCTTAAGTAATTTGATTAATTGAACTTTAATTTATCATGAACTTAGTACCTGATAGTATTTTGCATGTCTATGTTGTTGTAGATAGATGGCCCGTGCTATTGTTCCGTTGAATTTTAATGCGTTCCTAGAGAAACCTAAGTTGAAAGATGATGGTAGCAACTACACAGGTTGGGTCCGTAACTTGAGGATTATGCTCATTGCTGCGCAGAAGAATTACATCTTGGAAGCACCGCTAGGTGTCAAACCCGCTGTAGGAGCAACGCCAGATGTTATGAACAACTGGCAGAGCAAAGCTGATGACTACTCGATAGTTCAGTGTGCCATGCTTTACGGCTTAGCACCGGGACTTCAACGACGTTTTGAATGTCATAGAGCATATGAGATGTTCCAGGAGTTGAAGTTAATATTTCAAGAAAATGCCCGAATTGAGAGATATGAAGTCTCCAATAAGTTCTATAGCTGCAGGATGGAGGAGAATAGTTCCGTCAGTGAACATATACCCAGAATGTCTGGGTACCACAACCACTTGACTCAACTGGGGGTTAATCTTCCTGATCATAGTTTCATTGACAGAGTTTTTCAATCACTGCCACCAAGCTACAAGAGCTTCATGATGAACTATAATATGCAAGGGATGGATAAAACGATTCCTGAGCTCTTTGCAATGCTAAAGGCTGCGGAGGTAGAAATCAAGAAGGAGCATCAAGTGTTGATGGTCAACAAGACCACCAGTTTCAAGAAAAAGGGTAAAGGGAAGAAGGGGAACTTCAAGAAGAACAGCAAGCCAGTTGCTGCTCAAGTGAAGAAACCCAAGTCTGGACCTAAGCCTGAGACTGAGTGCTTCTATTGCAAAGGAACTGGTCAATGGAAGCAGAACTGCCCCAAGTATTTGGCGGAGAAGAAGGATGGCAAAGTGAAAGGTATATTTGATATACATGTTATTGATGTGTACTAGACTAATGCTCATAGTAGTGCCTAGGTATTTGCTACTGGTTTGGTTGCTAACATTTGCAACTCGAAACAGGGGCTACGTATTAAGCAAAGATTGGCTAAGGACGAAGTGACGATGCGCGTGGGAAATGGTTCCAAAGTCGATGTGATCGCCGTCGGCACGCTGCCTCTACATCTACCTTCGGGATTAGTATTAGATCTAAATAATTGTTATTTGGTGCCAGCGTTGAGCATGAACGTTATATCTGGATCTTGTTTGATGCGAGATGGTTATTCATTTAAAACAGAGAATAATGGTTGTTCTATTTATATGAGTAATATCTTTTATGGTCATGCACCCCTGATGAGTGGTCTATTTTTTACTAAATCTTGATAGTAGTAATACACATGTTCATAGTATTGAAGCCAAAAGATGCAGAGTTGATAATGATAGTGCAACTTATTTGTGGCACTGCCGTTTAGGTCATATTGGTGTAAAGCGCATGAAGAAACTCCATTCTGATGGACTTCTGGAATCACTTGATTATGAATCACTTGGTACATGCAGACCATGCCTCATGGGCAAGATGACTAAAACTCCGTTCTCCAGAACAATGGAGCGAGCAACAGAGTTGTTGGAAAACATACATATTGCTGTGTGTGGTCCAATGAACATTGAAGCTCGTGGCGGATATCGTTATTTTCTCACCTTCACAGATGATTTGAGCAGATATGGGTACATCTACTTGATGAAACATAAGTCTGAAACATTTTAAAAGTTCAAAGAATTTCATAGTGAAGTGGAAAATCATCGTAACAAGAAAATCAAGTTTCTACGATCTGATCGTGGAGGTGAATATTTGAGTTATGAGTTTGGACTTCATTTGAAACAATTTGGAATAGTTTCACAACTCACGCCACCTGGAACACCACAACGTAATGGTGTGTCCAAACGTCGTAATCATACTTTACTAGATATGGTGCGATCTATGATGTCTCTCACTGATTTGCCGCTATTGTTTTGGGGTTACGCTTTAGAGACAACTGGATTCATGTTAAATAGGGCACCATCTAAATCCGTCGAGATGACACCTTATGAACTGTGGTTTGGCAAGAAACCCAAGTTGTCGTTTCTTAAAGTTTGGGGCTGCGATGCTTATGTGAAAAAGCTTCAACTGATAAGCTCGAACCCAAATCGGAGAAATGTGTCTTCATAGGATACCCAAAGGAGACTGTTGGGTACACCTTCTATCACAGATCCGAAGGCAAGATATTCGTTGCTAAGAATGGATCCTTTCTAGAGAAGGAGTTTCTCTCGAAAGATGTGAGTGGGAGGAAAGTAGAACTTGATGAGTTAACTATACCATCTCCCTTATTGGAAAGTAGTTCATCACAGAAATCAGTTCCAGTGATTCCTACACCAATTAGTGAGGAAGCTAATGATGATGATCATGAAACTTCTGATCAAGTTACTACCGAACCTCGTAGGTCAACCAGAGTAAGATCCGCACCAGAGTGGTACGGTAATCCTGTTCTGGAAGTCATGTTACTTGACCATGACGAACCTACGAACTACGAGGAAGCGATGATGAGCCCAGATTCCGCAAAATGGCTTGAAGCCATGAAATCTATGATGGGATCCATGTATGAGAACAAAGTATGGACTTTGGTTGACTTGCCCGATGATCGGCAGGCCATAGAAAACAAATGCATATTCAAGAAGAAGACTGACGCTGACGGTAAAGTTACTGTCTAGAAAGCTCGACTTGTTGCGAAAGGTTTTCGACATATTCAAGGAGTTGACTACGATGACACCTTCTCACCCATAGCGATGCTTAAGTCCGTCCGAATCATGTTAGCAATTACCGCATTTTATGATTATGAAATTTGGAAAATGGATGTCAAAACTGCATTCCTTAATGGATATCTTAAAGAAGAGTTGTATATGATGCAACCAAAAGGTTTTGTCGATCCAAAAGGTGCTAACAAAGTGTGCAAGCTCTAGCAATCCATTTGTGGACTAGTACAAGCCTCTCAGAGTTGGAATATACACTTTGATAATGTGATCAAAGCATATGGTTTATACAGACTTTTGGAGAAGCGTGTATTTACAAGAAAGTGAGTGGGAGCTCTGTAGCATTTCTAATATTATATGTAGATGACATATTGTTGACCAGAAATGATACTGAATTGCTGAATAGCATAAAAGTATACTTGAATAAGAATTTTTCAATGAAAGACCTCGGTGAAGCTGCTTATATATTGGGCATCAAGATCTATAGAGACAGATCAAGATGCTTAATTGGACTTTCACAAAGCACATATCTTGATAAAGTTTTGAAGAAGTTCAAAATGGATCAAGCAAAGAAAGGGTTCTTGCCTGTATTACAAGGTGTGAAGTTGAGTCAGACTCAATGCCCGACCACTGCAGAAGATAGAGAGAAAATGAAATGTGTTCCCTATGCTTCAACCATAGGCTCTATCATGTATGCAATGCTGTGTACCAGACCTGATGTGTGCCTTGCTATAAGTTTAGCAAGGAGGTACCAAAGTAATCTAGGAGTGGATCACTGGACATCGGTCAAGAACATACTGAAATACCTGAAAAGTACTAAGGATATGTTTCTCGTATATGGAGGTGACAAAGAGCTCGTCGTAAACGGTTACGTCGATGCAAGCTTTAACACTGATCAGGATGACTCTAAGTCACAAACTGGATACGTGTTTTTATTAAATGGTGGTGTTGTCAGTTGGTGCAGTTCCAAGCAGAGCGTCGTGGCGGGATCTACGTGTGAAGTAGAATACATAGATGATTCGGAAGCAGCAAATGAAGGAGTCTGGATGAAGGAGTTCATATCCGATCTAGGTGTCATAACTAGTACATCGGGTCCAATGAAAATCTTTTGTGACAATGCTGGAGCAATTGCATTGGCAAAGGAATCCAGATTTCACAAGAGAACCAAGCACATCAAGAGACACTTCAATTCCATCCGTGATCAAGTCAAGGAGGGAGACATATAGATTTGCAAGATACATACGGATCTGAATGTTGCAGAACCGTTGACTAAGCCTCTCTCACGAGCAAAACATGATCAGCACAAAGACTCCATGGGTGTTAGAATCATTAAAATGTAATCTAGATTATTGACTCTAGTGCAAGTGGGGGACTGAAGGAAATATGCCCTAGAGGCAATAATAAAGTTGTTATTTATATTTCCTTATATCATGATAAATGTTTATTATTCATGCTCGAATTGTATTAAATGGAAACTTAGTACATGTGTGAATACATAGACAAACAGAGTGTCACTAGTTTGCTTCTACTTGACTAGATCGTTGAATCAATGATGGTTATGTTTCCTAACCATAGACATGAGTTGTCATTTGATTAACGGGATCACATCATTAGAGAATGATGTGATTGACTTGACCCATCCGTTAGCTTAGCACGATGATCATTTAGTTTGTTGCTATTGCTTTCTCCATAACTATACATGTTCCTATGACTATGAGATCATGCAACTCCCAAATACCGGAGGAACACTTTGTGTGCTACCAAACGTCACAACGTAACTGGGTGATTATAAAGGTGCTCTACAGTTGTCTTCGATGGTGTTTGTTGAGTTGGCATGGATCAAGGTTAGGATTTGTCACTCCGATTGTCGGAGAGGTATCTATGGGCCCTCTCGGTAATGTACATCACTATAAGCCTTTCAAGCAATGTAACTAATGAGTTAGATACGGGATGTAGCATTACGGAACGAGTAAAGATACTTGCCGGTAACTATATTGAACTAGGTATTGGGATACCGATGATTGAATCTCGAGCAAGTAACATACCGATGACAAAGGGAACAACGTATAACGTTATGCACTTTGATCGATAAAGATCTTCGTAGAATATGTAGGAATCATTATGAGCATCCAGGTTCCGCTATTGTTTATTGACCGGAGACATGTATCGGTCATGTCTACATAGTTCTCGAACCCGTAGGGTCCGCAGGCTTAACATTCGGTGACGATCGGTATTATGAGTTTATCTGTTTTGATGTACCGAAGGTAGTTCGGAGTCCCGGATTTGATCACAGACATGACGAGGAGTCTCGAAATGGTCAAGACGTAAAGATTGATATATTGGAAGCCTATGTTTGGACATCGGAATGGTTCCGGGTGTAATCGGGAGTATACCGGAGCACCGGGAGGTTATCGAAACCCCCCGGGAGGTGTATGGGCCTTATTGGGCCTTAGTGGAAGAGACGAAGAAGAAGCAAAGGAGGGGGCTCCCCCCGCCAAGCCCAATCCGAATTGGGAGGGGGTGGCCCCCCTTTCCTTCCTTCTTCTTCCTCCTTCCTTCTCTCCTAAAACCAAACAAGGGAAGGGGGAATCCTACTCCCGATGGGAGTAGGACTCCCTTGGGCGTGCCTAGAGAGGACGGCCCCCTCCCCCTCCTCCACTCCTTTATATACAGGGGAGGGGGGCACCCCATGGACACACAAGTTGATCATTGATCTTTTAGCCGTGTGTAGTGCCCTCCTCCACCATAATCCACCTCGGTTATATCGTAGTGGTGCTTAGGCGAAGCCCTGTTCCAGTAGCATCATCATCACTGTCATCACACCGTCGTGCTGATGAAACTCTCCCTCAAAGCTCTACTAGATCGTGAGTTCGCGGGACGTCACCGAGCTCAACGTGTGCAGATCGTGGAGGTGTCGTACCTTCGGTGCTAGATCGGCCGATCATGAAGACGTACGACTACATCAATCATGTTGTCATAATGCTTCCGCTTATGGTCTATGAGGGTACGTAGACGATACGCTCCCCTCTCATTGCTATGCATCACCATGATCTTGTGTGTGCGTAGGAATTTTTTTGGAATTACTGCGTTCCCAACAGCTTGTCCTTTGCTACAAAAAGGATTGGGCCATCTTGCTGCACCTTATTTACTTTCATTACTTGTTACCTGTTACGAATTACCTTATCACAAAACTATCTGTTACCGACAATTTCAGTGCTTGCAGAGAATACCTTACTGAAAATTGCTTATCATTTCCTTCTGCTCCTCGTTGGGTTCGACACTCTTACTTATCGAAAGGACTATGATAGATCCCCTATACTTGTGAGTCATCAAGACTCTTTTCTGGCGCCGTTGCCGAGGAGTGAAATGCCTTTGGTAGGTGGAATTTGGTAAGGAAAAATTTATAGTGTGCTGAAATTTACTGTCACTTGTTACAGTGGAACATAATCCTTTGAGGGGCTTGTTCGGGGTATCTTCACCCCGACCAGTAGAGCAAAGAGTTGCTCCTCAACCTACTGAAAATGTTTACTTTGAAATTCCTTCGGGTATGATAGAGAAACTGCTAGCTAATCCTTTCACAGGTGATGGAACATTGCATCCCGATTTGCACCTAATCTATGTGGATGAAGTTTGTGGATCATTTAAGCTTGTAGGTATGCCCGAGGATGTTATCAAGAAGAAGGTCTTCCCTTTATCTTTTAAGGGAAATGCATTGACATGGTTTAGGCTATGTGATGATATGGGATCATGGAACTACAACCGATTGAAATTGGAATTTCATCCGAAGTTTTATCCTATGCATCTTGTTCATTCTGATCGCAATTATATATATAATTTTTGGCCTTGCAATGGAGAAAGCATCGCTCAAGCTTGGGGGAGGATTAGGTCAATGTTATATTCATGCCCCAATCATGAGCTCTCAAGAGAAATTATTATTCAAAAAATTTATGCTCGGCTTTCTCTCGATAATCGCTCCATGCTCGATACTTCTTGTACTGGCTCTTTTATGATTTATTGGAAAGAATTAAATGCAACTCTGAAGATTGGGATCTCGATGAAGGTAAGGAGTCAGGTATAACACCTAAGTTTGATTGTGTTAAAAAATTTATGGATACCAATGCTTTCCATGAATTTAGCACTAAATATGGACTTGACTCTGAGATAGTAGCTTCTTTCGGTGAATCCTTTGCTACTCATGTTGATCCCCCTAAGGAGAATTGGTTTAAATATAATCCTCCCATTGAAGTAAAAGTAGTTGCACCTATTAAAGTTGAATAAAATACTATCACTTATAATGATTCTATTGTTCCTACTGCTTATATTAAGAAACCACCTTTCCCTGTTAGAATAAAGGATCATGCTAAAGCTTCAACTGTGGTTCGTAAGAGTAATACTAGAATACCTACACCCTCTGAGAAAATTAAAGTTGAACATAGTGTTGCTATAGTTAAACATCTCTTGGCCGATAATATTGATGGGCATGTTATTTACTTCTGTGATGAAGCTGCTAGAATTTCTAGACCCGATACAAAACATAAACATAGACCTGTTGTAGGCATGCCTGTTATTTCAGTTAAAATAGGAGAACATTTCTATCATGGCTTATGTGATATGGGTGCTAGTGTAAGTACAATACCTCATTCCTTATATAAAGAAATTATGCACGATATTGCACCTGCTGAGATAGAGGAAATTGATGTTACAAATAAGCTTGCTAATAGAGACACTATTTCACCAGTTGGGATTGTTAGAGATGTTGAAGTCTTGTGTGGAAAGGTTAAATATCCTGATGATTTTCTTGTTCTTGGTTCCCCACAAAATAACTTTTGTCCCATCATATTTGGTAGACCCTTCTTGAATATTGTTAATGCTAAGATAGACTGCAATAAGGATATTGTTTCTGTTGGTTTAGGGGATATGTCTCATGAATTTAACTTTGCTAAATTTCGTAGACAACCCCATGATAAAGAATTGCCTAGTAAAGATGAAATTATTGGTCTTGCTTCTATTGCCGTGCCTCCTAATGATCCTTTAGAACAATATTTGCTAGACCATGAAAATGATGTGTTTATGAATGAAAGAAGGGAAATAGATGAAGTATTCTTTAAACAGGGACCTATTTTGAAACACAACTTGCCTGTTGAAATCCTAGGGGATCCTCCTCCACCCATGGGTGATCCCGTGTTTGAGCTTAAACCTTTGCCTGATACTCTTAAATATGCTTATTTCGAAGAGAAAGAGATATATCCTGTTATTATTAGCGCTAACCTTTCAGAGCATGAAGAAAACAAATTATTGAAAACTTTTAAGAAGCATCGTGATGCTATTGGATATACTCTTGATGATCTTATGGGAATTAGTCCCACTCTATGCCAGCTAAAAATAAAATTAGAGAAAGACGCGAAACCGGTTGTTGATCACCAACGACGGTTAAATCCTAAGATGAAAGAAGTGGTGAGAAAAGAAATACTAAAGCTTCTGGAGGCAGGTATAATTTATCCCGTTGCTGATAGTCAGTGGGTAAGTCATGTCCACTGTGTCCCTAAGAAGGGAGGTATTACTGTTGTTCCTAATGATAAAGATGAATTGATTCCACAAAGAATTGTTACAGGTTATAGAATGGTAATTGATTTCTGCAAATTAAATAAAGCTACTAAAAAGGATCATTACCCTTTACCTTTTATTGATCAAATGCTGGAAAGATTATCCAAACATACACATTTTTTATTTCTAGATGGTTATTCCGGTTTCTCTCAAATACCTGTGTCAAAAGAGGATCAAGAAAAGACAAGTTTTACTTGCCCTTTCTGTACCTTTGCTTATAGATGTATGACTTTTGGTTTATGCAATGCACCTGCTACCTTTCAAAGATGTATGACTGCTATATTCTCGGACTTTTGTGAAAATATTGTTGAGGTTTTCATGGATGATTTCTCCATATATGGAACTTGTTTTGATGATTGCTTAAGCAACCTTGATCGAGTTTTGCAGAGATGTGAAGAAACTAATCTTGTCTTGAATTGGGAGAAGTGCCACTTTATGGTTAATGAAGGTATTGTCTTGGGGCATAAAATTTCTGAAAGAGGTATTGAAGTCGATAAAGCTAAAGTAGATGCTATTGAAAAGATGCCGTGTCCTAAGGAAACTAAAGGTATGAGAAGTTTCCTTGGTCATGCTGGTTTTTATAGGAGGTTCATTAAGGACTTCTCTAAAATTTCTCGGCCTCTAACTAATCTTTTACAAAAAGATGTTCCTTTTGTCTTTGATGATGATTGTGTACAAGCATTTGAAATACTTAAGAAAGCTTTGATTTCTGTACCTATTGTTCAGCCTCCTGATTGGAATTTACCATTTGAAATTATGTTTGATGCTAGTGATTATGCTGTAGGGGCTGTTTTAGGACAAAGAGTTGATAAGAAATTAAATGTTATCCAATATGCTAGTAAGACTCTGGACAGTGCCCAGAGAAATCATGCTACTACCAAAAAGGAATTTTTAGCAGTTGTATTTTCTTGTGATCAAGGTTGGAAAAAGCGGTAGGCGTAAGCGGGGCGGTTGTCCTTCGCCTAGTGCCTAGGCAGTGCCTAAGCGCCATATGCGCGGCCTAGGCAGTAATATGGTTTTTACTCGAAGTGTATTTGTGATTATTATATGGGTGTTGATATTAATTTAGGGCATATAAATAAGTTAATTACCGGCTACTAACATTGTAATATAACCTGTTTGGCATATCAGTGCAGTATGTGGCATGATTTCTTGCTTGGGTAGGCAATTCCTTGCTTGCCCTGCCTAGACCTCCATTTATGCCCTAGGCGAGGCGTTTGGCCATTGCCTAGCGCCTAGGCGTGCCTAAGCGACTCCTAGGCACTGCCTTTTCCAACAGAGCTTGTGATAAGTTTAGACCTTATATAGTTGATTCTAAAGTAACTGTTCACACTGATCATACTGCTATTAAATATCTCATGGAAAAGAAAGATGCCAAACCTATACTTATTAGATGGGTTCTCTTGCTACAAGAATTTGATTTGCATATTATTGATAGAAAGGGAGCTGAGAACCCCGTTGCAGACAACTTGTCTAGGTTAGAGAATGTTCTTGATGACCCACTACCTATTGATGATAGCTTTCCTGATGAACAATTAGCTGTCATAAATGCTTCTCGTACTGCTCCATGGTGTGCTGATTATGGTAATTACATTGTTGCTAAATTTATACCACCTAGTTTCACATACCAGCAAAAGAAAAAGTTCTTCTATGATTTAAGACATTACTTCTGGGATGACCCACACCTTTATAAAGAAGGAGTAGATGGTGTTATTAGACGTTGTGTACCTGAGCATGAACAGGAACAGATCCTACACAAGTGTCACTCTGAGGCTTATGGAGAGGACACCAGGTCAGAGATAGAACTGCACATAAGGTATTGCAATCCGGTTTTTATTGGCCTACTCTCTTCAAGGATGCCCGTAAGTTTGTTTCGTCTTGTGATGAATGTCAAAGAATTGGTAATATTAGTAGACGTCAAGAAATGCCTATGAATTATTCACATGTTATTGAACCATTTGATGTTTGGGGCTTTGACTATATGGGACCGTTTCCTTCCTCTAATGGTTATACACATATTTTAGTTGTTGTTGATTACGTTACTAAGTGGGTAGAAGCTATTCCAACTAGTAGTGCTGATCATAACACCTCTATTAAGATGCTTAAAGAAGTTATTTTTCTGAGGTTTGGAGTCCCTAGATACCTTATGACTGATGGTGGTTCACATTTTATTCATGGTGTGTTTCGTAAAATGCTTGCTAAGTATGATGTTAATCATAGAATTGCATCTCCATATCACCCCCAATCTAGTGGCCAGGTAGAATTGAGTAATAGAGAGCTTAAATTAATTTTGCAAAAGACTGTTAATAGATCTAGAAATAATTGGTCCAAGAAACTTGATGATGCATTATGGGCTTATAGAATTGCATATAAAAATCCTATGGGTATGTCTCCGTATGAAATAGTTTATGGTAAAGCATGTCACTTACCTCTTGAACTAGAACATAAGGAATATTGGGCGATTAAAGATCTCAATTATGATTTCAAACTTGCCGGTGAGAAGAGGCTTTTTGACATTAGCTCAATTGATGAATGGAGAACCCAGGCCTACGAGAATGCCAAACTGTTTAAGGAAAAAGTTAAAAGGTGGCATGACAAAAGGATACAAAAATGTGAGTTTAATGTAGGTGATTATGTATTGTTATACAACTCTCTTTTAAGATTTTTTGCAGGCAAACTCCTCTCAAAATGGGAAGGTCCTTACATTATCAAGGAGGTCTATCGTTCTAGTGCCATAAAAATCAACAACTTCGAAGGTACAAATCCGAGGGTGGTGAATGGTCAAAGAATCAAACATTATATCTCAGGTAATCCTATAAATGTTGAAACTAATGTTATCGAAACCGTAACCCCGGAGGAATACATAAAGGGCACTTTCTAGAACGTTCCAGACACCGAAAAGGAATAGGTATGAGGTACGGTAAGTAAACCGACTCCAAAATAGTTCTAATAGCAAATTTTCTCCGTTTTGGAATATTTAAGAAAATAGGAAAATAAGAAGCAGTCTGGGAAGGACACGAGGCGTCCACGAGAGTGGAGGGCATGCCCCCTGCCTCGTGGGCACCTCGTGTGCTCTCCGGACTCTGTTTTCTTGCACGATACTTCTTTTGGTCGGTAAAAATTTATTATATAATCTCCTGAAGGTTTTGACCACCCTACCACGCAAATATCCACTGTTTTTGTTTCGAGCTGTTTCTGCCGCAGATTTAGAGCAAGATGTCTTGTCAAGGGTCAGTCGGGGAGAGTCGGGTGTCTCATCCGACACCTGGTCCAAGAGCAAACAGCGGTGCTGACCACTTTGGGCCATCAACTGAGGAAGAAATGGAGGCCGACATGAAAAGGATAGATGCAATGGAGGAGGATCAAGAAGTCACTTCTCGTTTCCGAGATGGATTCATGATGGGGGAACTAGAGAGCTCAACTATTCCAAACTTGGTCATCCCTTCCAATGTTAGATTTCTTTCTTATGAAAATATGAAAAAGAGTGTTACTTGTTCTCCCGCAGCCATGCAACATCCTTGGGTGAAAGGAGCCTTAGCCGTCATGGGCAAGCTCCGTAAGGAAATAATGGACCTCAAGCAGCATGTCAATAAGCTCGAGGAAGAAAATCATATCCTGACAGGCATCATCGCCAAGAATATCACATCACCACCCCCGAAGAAGGAGACATAAACGCATGGGTATGGGCACTCCCCTTGGCAACTTCCAAGCGTGGGGGAGTGCCCCGGTATTGTATCACCATCACACTTTTATCTTTATCGTTTTTCTTAGTTCGATCCTTTTGGTAATATCTTGATCTAATAGAATAAAGTTTTAGTATGATCTAGTTTTGAGTTTTGCTTTATGATCCTTCTATGTAATCGAGTCCGTGAGCTATATATAATAAAGATTAGTGTTGAGTCAAGGGCTTAATTATCTTGCTATGATCTTGACGGAATAAAATAAAAGAGATAGAATAAAAAGAAATAAAGAGATCATATGGATATTATGGAGAGTAATGACTTCACATATAAAGAGTATGATGAATAAAAGTTGTTGAGAGTTGACAAACATAGTTTTAGTCATCGTTGCAATTAATAGGAAGTAATAAAGAAAGAGAGGTTTTCACATATAAATATACTATCTTGGACATCTTTTATGATTGTGAGCACTCATTAAAATATGACATGCTAAAGAGTTGATGTTGGACAAGGAAGACAACGTAATGGGTTATGTTTTCTTACATCTGAAATAAATTATATTGGCATGGATCATCCAACATGTTGAGCTTGCCTTTCCCTCTCATGCTAGCCAAATTCTTTGCACCAAGTAGAGATACTACATGTGCCTCCAAATATCCTTAAACTTAGTTTTGCCATGAGAGTCCACCATATCTACCTATGGATTGAGTAAGATCCTTCAAGTAAGCTGTCAACATAGCAAGCAATAAAAAATTTGCTCTCTAAATATGTATGATTTATTAGTGTGGAGAAAATAAGCTTTATACGATCTTGTGATGTGGAAGAAATAAAAGCGACGGACTGCATAATAGAGGTCCATATCACAAGTGGCAATATAAAGTGACGTTCTTTCGCATTAAGACTTTGTGCATCCAACCATAAAAGCACATGACAACCTCTGCTTCCCTCTGCGAAGGGACAGTCTTTTATTCTTGTCTATTACTTCATATAAGAGTCATGGTGATCTTCACCTTTCCTTTTTACATTTTATCCTTTGGCAAGCACAGTGTGTTGGAAAGATCCATATATATATATATATAGCTAATTGGATGTGAGTTTTCATGAACTATTATTGTTGACATTACCCTTGAGGTAAAAGGTTAGGAGGCAATACTATAAGCCCCTATCTTTCTCTGTGTCCGATTAAAACTTCATACCCATAAATATTGCATGAGTGTTAGCAATTGTGAAAGACTAAATGATAGTTGAGTATGTGGACTTGCTGAAAAGCTCTTATTGACTCTTTCCTATGTTATGATAAATTGCAATTGCTTCAATGACTGGGATTATAGTTTGTTAGTTTTCAATGAAGTTTCTTATTCATACTTGAAACTATGAATGAATTGTTACTTTAGCTTAAGAGATCATATGACAATATTTATATATGTTGTTCTCCTAAGAATGATCATGATGCCCTCATGCCCGTATTTTATTTTATCGACACATCTATCTCTAAACATGTGGACATATTTTTCGATATCGGCTTTCGCTTGAGGACAAGTGAGGTCTAAGCTTGGGGGAGTTGATACGTCCATTTTGCATCATGCTTTTGTATCGATATTTATTGCATTATGGGCTGTTATTACACATTATGTCACCATACTTATGCCTATTCTCTCTTATTTTACAAGGTTTACATGAAGAGGGAGAATGCCGGCAGCTAGAATTCTGGGCTGGAAACTGGAAAAGGAGCAAATATTAGAGACCTATTCTCCACAACTCCAAAAGTCCTGAAACTTCACAGGAGCTAATTTCAGAATATATAAAAAACATTGGGCGAAAGAAGTACCAGAGGAGGCCACCCACCATCCACGAGGGTGGGGGGCGCGCCCTACCCCCCTGGGTGCGCCCCCTGCCTCGTGGGCCCCCTGGCAGCCCTTTGATGCCCATCTTTGGCTATATGGAGTCTTTCATCCAGGAAAAAAATTCAGAAGCTAGCTCACGGGACGAAACTCCGCCGCCACGAGGCAGAAGCAATCTAGGGCTCCGGCGGAGCTGTTCTGCCGGGGAAACTTCCCTCTGGGAGGGGGAAATCATCACCATCATCATCACCATCGATCCTCTCATCGGGAGGGGGTCAATCTCCAACAACATCTTCACCAGCACCATCTCATCTCAAACCCTAGTTCATCTCTTGTATCCAATCTTTGTCCCATAACCTCAGATTGGTACATGTGGGTTGCTAGTAGTGTTGATTACTCTTTGTAGTTGATGCTAGTTGGTTTATTTGGTAGAAGATCATATGTTCAGATCCTTTATGCATATTAATACCCCTCTGATTATGAACATGAATATGATTTGTGAGTATTTACATTTTTTCCTGAGGACATGGGAGAAGTCTTGCTATAAGTAGTCATGTGAATTTGGTATCAGTTCGATATTTTGATGAGATGTATGTTGTCTCTCCTCTAGTGGTGTCATTTGAAAGTCGACTACATGATACTTCACCATTGTTGGGCCTAGGGGAAGGCATTGGGAAGTAATAATTAGATGATGGGTTGCTAGAGTGACAGAAGCTTAAACCCTAGTTTATGTGTTGCTTCGTAAGGGGCTGATTTGGATCCATATGTTTCATGCTATGGTTAGGTTTACTTTAATACTTCTGTTGTAGTTGCGTATGCTTGCAATAGGGGTTAATCATAAGTGGGATGCTTGTCCAAGGAAGGACAGTACCCAAGCACCGGTCCACCCACATATCAAATTATCAAAGTACCGAACGCGAATCATATGAGCGTGATGAAAACTAGCTTGACAATAATTCCCATGTGTCCTCGGGAGCGCTTTCCTTATCTAGGCTTGTCCTTTGCTACAAAAAGGATTGGTCCATCTTGCCGCACCTTATTTACTTTCATTACTTGTTACCTGTTACAAAATACCTTATCACAAAACTATCTATTACCGACAATTTCAGTGCTTGCAGAGAATACCTTATTGAAAATTGCATATCATTTCCTTCTGCTCCTTGTTGGGTTCGACACTCTTACTTATCGAAAGGACTATGATAGATCCCCTATACTTGTGGGTCATCAGTCAACACGACGGCGTGGTGACGGTGATGATGAAGTTACCGATGTAGGGCTTCGCCTAAGCACTACAACGATATGACCGAGGTGTGTAACTGTGGAGGGGGGCTCCGCACAAGGCTAGTACAAGTAGGATTCGGTCCCCCCCCTTCCTAGTCCAAGTAGGAGAAGAAGGGAAAGAGGAGAGAAGTTAAGGAAGGAGGGGGGGCGCCGCCCCCTCCCCTTGTCTAATTCGGACAGAGCAAGGGGGGCGCCACCTCTACCGGCCCTCTCTCTTCTCCACTAAGGCCCATTGTGGCCCATTAATCCCCCGGGGGGTTCCGGTAACCCCCCGGTACTCTAGGAAATGCCCGAACCTATCTGAAACCATTCCGGTGTCCAAACATAACCTTCCAATATATCAATCTTTATGTCTCAACCATTTCGAGACTCCTCGTCATGTCCGTGATCTCATCCGGGAATCCGAACAAACTTCGGTTCATCAAAACACGAAACTCGTAATACAAATCATCATCAAATGTTAAGCGTGCAGACCCTACGGGTTCGAGAACTATGTAGACATGACCGAGACATATCTCCAATCAATAACCAATTGCCAAACCTGGATGCTCATATTGGCTCCTATATATTCTGCGAAGATCTTTATCGGTCAAACCGCATAGCAACATACGTTGTTCCCTTTGTCATCGGTATGTTACTTGCCCGAGATTCGATCGTCGGTACCATTATACCTAGTTCAATCTTGTCACCGGCAAGTATCTTAACTCGTTCTGTAATGCATCATCCCGTGGCTAACTCATTAGACACATTGCTTGCAAGGCTCATAGTGATGTGCATTACCGAGAGGGCCCAGAGATACCTCTCCGATACACGGAGTGACAAATCCTAATCTTGATCTATGCCAACTCAACAAACACCATCGGAGACACCTGTAGAGCATCTTTATAATCACCCAATTACGTTATGACGTTTGATAGCACACAAGGTATTCCTCCAATATTCGGGAGTTGCATAATCTCATAGTCTGAGGAATATGTATAAGTCATGAAGAAAGCAATAGAAGAAAAACTAAACGATCATTATGCTAAGCTAACGGATGGGTCTTGTCCATCACATCAATGATGTGATCCCGTTCATCAAATGACAACACATGTCTATGGCTAGGAAACTTAACCATCTTTGATTAACGAGCTAGTCAAGTAGAGGCATACTAGGGACACTCTATTTGTCTATGTATTCACACATGTACTAAGTTTCCGGTTAATACAATTTTAGCATGAATAAGAAACATTTATCATGATATAAGGAAATATAAATAACAACTTTATAATTGCCTCTAGGGCATATTTCCTTCAGTCTCCCACTTGCACTAGAATCAATAATCTAGATTACATAGTAATGATTCTAACACCCATGGAGTCTTGGTGCTGATCATGTTTTGCTTGTGAGAGAGGATTAGTCAACGGGTTTGCAAAATTCAGATATGTATGTATCTTGCAAATCTCTATGTTTCCCTCCTTGACTTGATCGCAGATGGAATTGAAGCGTCTCTTGATGTGCTTGGTTCTCTTGTGAAATCTGGATTCCTTTGCCAAGGCAATTGCACCAGTATTGTCACAGTAGATTTTAATTGGACCCGATGCACTAGGTATTACACCTAGATTGGATATGAACTCTTTCATCCAAACTCCTTCATTTGCTCCTTCTGAAGCAGCTATGTATTCCGCTTCAGACGTAGATCCCGCCACGACGCTCTGCTTAGAACTGCACCAACTGACAGGTCCACCATTCAATAAAAATACGTATCCGGTTTGTGACTTAGAGTCATCTGGATCAGTGTCAAAGCTTGCATCGACGTAACCATTTACGACGAGCTCTTTGTCACCTCCATAAACGAGAAACATATCCTTAGTCCTTTTCAGGTATTTCAGGATGTTCTTGACCATTGTCCAGTGATCCACTCCTGTATTACTTTGGTACCTCCCTGCCAAACTAATAGCAAGGCACACATCAGGTCTGGTACACAACATTGCATACATGATAGAACCTATGGCTGAGGCATAGGGAATGACTTCCATTTTCTCTCTATCTTCTGTAGTGGTTGGTCATTGAGTCTGACTCAACTTCACACCTTGTAACACATGCAAGAACCCTTTCTTTGACTGATCCATTTTGAACTTCTTCAAAACTTTATCAAGGTATGTGCTTTGTGAAAGTCCAATTAAGTGCTTTGATCTATATCTATAGATCTTGATGCCCAATATATAAGCAGCTTCACCGAGGTCTTTCATTGAAAAATTCTTATTCAAGTATCCTTTTATGCTATTCAGAAATTCAGTATCATTTCTGATCAACAATATGCCATCCACATATAATATCATAAATGCTACAGAGCTCCCACTCACTTTCTTATAAATACAGGCTTCTCCAAAAGTCTGTATAAAACCATATGCTTTGATCACACTATCAAAGCGTATATTCCAACTCTGAGAGGCTTGCAGCAGTTCATAAATGGATCGCTGGAGCTTGCACACTTTGTTAGCACCTTTAGGATCGACAAATCCTTCTGGTTGCATCATATACAACTCTTCTTTGAGATATCCATTAAGGAATGCAATTTTGACATCCATTTTCCAAATTTCATAATCATAAAATGCGGCAATTGCTAACATGATTTGGACAGACTTAAGCATCGCTACGGGTGAGAAGGTCTCATCGTAGTCAACTCCTTGTACTTGTTGACAACCTTTCATAACAAGACGAGCTTTGTAGACAGTAACATTACCGTCAGTGTCAATCTTCTTCTTGAAGATCCATTTATTCTCTATTGCTTGCTGATCATCGGGCAAGTGAACCAAAGTCCATACTTTGTTCTCATACATGGATCCCATCTCAGATTTCATGGCCTCAAGCCATTTCACGGAATCTGGGTTCATCATCGCCAGAACAGGATTACCGTACCAGAACAGGCTTACTCTGGTTGACCTACGAGGTTCGGTAGTAACTTGATCAGAAGTTTCATGATCATCATCATTAGCTTCCTCACTAATTGGTGTAGGAATCACTGGAACTGATTTCTGTGATGAACTAGTTTCCAATAAGGGAGAGGGTATAGTTAACTCATCAAGTTCTACTTTCCTCCCACTCACTTCTTTCGAGAGAAACTCCTTCTCTAGAGAGGATCCATTCTTAGCAATGAATATCTTGCCTTCGGATCTGTGATAGAAGGTGTACCCAACAGTCTCCTTTGGGTATCCTATGAAGACACATTTCTCCGATTTGGGTTCGAGCTTATCAGGTTGAAGCTTTTTCACATAAGCATCGCAACCCCAAACTAAGAAATGACAACTTGGGTTTCTAGCCGAACCACAATTCACATGGTGTCGTCTCAACGGATTTCGATGGTGCCCTATTTAACGTGAATGCAGCCGTCTCTAAAGCCTAACCTAAAAACGATAGCAGTAAATCAGTAAGAGACATCATAGATCTCACCATATCTAACAAAGTGCGGTTACGACGTTCTACGCTGTGGTGTTCCAGGTGGTGTGAGTCGTGAAACTATTCCGCATTGTTTCAAATGAAGACCAAACTCGTAACTCAAATATTCACCTTTCCATTTCACTCTGAAATTCTTTGAATTTTCAAATGTTTCAGAGTTATGTTTCATCAAGTAGATATACCCATATCTACTCAAATCATCTGTGAAGGTCAGAAAATAATGATACCCGCCGCGAGCCTCAACAGTCATTGGACTGCATACATCAGTATGTATTATTTCCAACATGTCTATTTCTCGCTCCATTGTTCCGGAGAACAGAGTCTTAGTCATCTTGCCCATGAGGCATGGTTCGCAAGCATCAAGTGATCCAAAATCCCATCAGCATGGAGTTTCTTCATGCGCTTTACACTAATATGACCTAAACGGCGGTGCCACAAATAAGTTGCACTATCATTATTAAACTTATATCTTTTGGCTTCAATACTATGAATATGTGTATCACTACTATCGAGATTCAATAAAAATAGACCACTCATTAATGGTGCATGACCATAAAAGACATTACTCATATAAATAGAACAACCATTATTTTATGATTTAAATGAATAACCGTCTCACATCAAACAAGATCCAGATATAATGTTCATGCTTAATGCTGGCACCAAATAATAATTATTCAAGTCTAAAACTAATCCCAAAGGTAGATGTAGAGTTAGCGTGCCGACCACGATCACATCGACTTTGGAAGCATTTCCCACGCGCATCGTCACCTCGTCCTTAGACAATCTTCGCTTAATCCGTAGCCCCTGTTTCAAGTTGCAAATATGAGCAACAGAACCAGTATCAAATACCCAGGCGCTACTGCGAGCATTTGTAAGGTACACATCAATAACATGTATATCAAATATACCTTTCACTTTGCCATCCTTCTTATCCGCCAAATACTTGGGGTTGTTCCACTTCCAGCGACATGTCCCTTCACAGTAGAAGCACTCAGTCTTAGGCTTAGGTCCAGACTTGGGCTTCTTCACTTGAGCAGCAACATGTTTGCCATTCTTCTTGAAGTTCCCCTTCTACCCTTTGCCCTTCTTCTTGAAACTAGTTGTCTTGTTGACCATCAACACTTGATGCTCCTTCTTGATTTCTACCTCCGCAGCTTTTAGCATTGCGAGGAGCTCGGGAATTGTCTTATCCATCCTTTCATATTATATTCATCATGAAGCTTTTGTAGCTTGGTGGCAGCGATTGAAGAACTCTATCAATGACACTATCATCAGGAAGATTAACTCCCGGTTGAGTCAAGTGGTTTTGGTACCCAGACATTCTGAGTATATGTTCACTGACAGAACTATTCTCCTCCGTCTCGCATCTACATAACTTATTGGAGACTTCATATCTCTCAATTTTGGGCTTGAAATATTAACTTCAACTCCTGGAACATCTCATATGCTCCGTGACGTTCAAAACGTCGTTGAAGTCCCGATTCTCAACCGTAAAGCATGGCACACTGAACTATCGAGTAGTCATCAGCTTTGCTCTGCCAGACGTTCATAACATTTGGTGTTGCTCCTGCAGCAGGCTTTGCACCTAGCGATGCTTCCAGGACGTAATTCTTCTGTGTAGCAATGAGGATAATCCTCAAGTTACGGACCCAGTGTGTGTAGTTGCTACCATCATCTTTCAACTTAGCTTTCTCTAGGAACGCATTAAAATTCAAAGGAACATTAGCACATGCCATTTATCTACAACAAGATAGACATGCAAAATACTAACAGGTACTAAGTTCATGATAATTTAAAGTTCAATTAATCATATTACTTAAGAACTCCCACTTAGATAGACATCTCTCTAGTCATCTAAATGATCACGTGATCCATATCAACTAAACCATGTCCGATCATCACGTGAGATGGAGAAGTTTTCAATGGTGAACATCACTATGTTGATCATATCTACTATATAATTCACGCTCGACCTTTCGGTCTTAGTGTTCCGAGGCCATATCTGCATATGCTAAGCTCGTCAAGTTTAACCCGAGTATTCTGCGTGTCCAAAACTGGCTTGCATCCATTGTATGTGAACGTAGAGCTTATCAGACCCGATCATGACGTGGTGTCTCGGCACGACGAACTGTAGCAACGGTGCATACTCAGGGAGAACACTTATACCTTGAAATTTAGTGAGAGATCATCTTATAATGCTATCGTCGTACTAAGAAAATAAGATGCATAAAGGATGAGCATCACATGTAATAAAAATAAGTGATATGATATGGCCATCATCATCTTGTGGCTTTGATCTCCATCTCCAAAGCACCGCCATGATCACCATCGTCACCAACTTGACACCTTGATCTCCATCATAGCATCGTTGTCATCTCTCCAACTATTACTTCTACGACTATCGCTACCGCTTAGTGATAAAGTAAAGCAATTACATGGCGATTGCATTTCATACAGTAAAGCGACAACCATATGGCTCCTGCCAGTTGCCGATAACTGTTACAAAACATGATCACCTCATACAACAATTTATATCATCACGTCTTGACCATATCACATCACAACATGCCCTGCAAAAACAAGTTAGACGTCCTCTACTTTGTTGTTGCAAGTTTTATGTGGCTGCTACGGGATTCTAGCAAGAACCGTTCTTACCTAGCAAGATCCTTTAGCTTTTCCTTTGCTCAGTTTCTCCTTTATAGCGGCAATCTCTTTGTCAGTTTTCTGAGCTTCTCTGATTCTATCCATCAGGGTTGACTGAATTTCCAATGATGCTACATAGCCTCTCGGAACTATTTCCAAACATAGTTCACGAAGGTTTTCTGCTAACTCCTTGGGTATTTCTCCCATCATTAACCTATTGACATGGCTCTTGCGGCTTAATGCGTCAGCTACTACATTAGCTTTTCCGGGATGGTAATGTAATTTCATGTCATAATCCTTGATGAGCTCCAACCATCTCCTTTGTCTGAGATTCAACCTCTTCTGCGTGAAAATGTACTTCAAACTCTTATGATCCGTGTACACCTCACAATGATTTCCGATGAGGAAATGTCTCCATGTCTTCAATGCATGCACTACGGCTACTAACTCCAAATCATGCGTAGCGTAATTCAATTCGTGGGGCTTCAGTTGTCGTGAAGCATACGAAACAACTCTCCCTTCCTGCATAAGCACTGCTCCAAGTCCTCGACGTGAAGCGTCGCAATACACCTCATAATCCTTGGTTTGATCTGGCAAAATCAACACTGGTGAGGTAACCAAATGTTTCTTCAACTCCTGGAAACTAGCCTCACACTCCTCAGTCCATTTGAACTTAGTATCCTTCTTTAGCAACTCCGTCATAGGTTTCGCAATCTTTGAGAAATTCTCAATAAATCTCCGGTAGTATCCTGCGAGTCTAAGAAAACTCCGGATCTCTCCAACTGTTGTTGGTGCTTCCCACTTGGTCACGGTTTCAACTTTAGCGGGATCTACTGCTATACCTTCTCTAGATATAACGTGTCCGAGGAATCCTACTTCCTTCAACCAAAATTCACATTTGCTGAACTTGGCGTATAATTGGTGTTCTCTGAGCTTTCCAAGTACCAAATGCAAATTCTCCTTATGCTCCTCTTCATTCTTCGAATAAACCAGGATATCATAAATGAACACTATGACGAACTTATCCAAAAACTCCATAAACACTTTGTTCATCATGTTCATAAAATAGGCAGGCGCGTTAGTCAGTCCAAATGACATAATGGTATACTCATACAGCCCATACCTGGTGGTAAAAGCTGTCTTAGGTATATCCTATTCTCGAATCTTCAACTGGTGGTATCCTGATCGCAAATTGATCTTGGAAAACGCTTTAGCTCCTTGCAATCGATCAAACAGATCGTTGATCATTGGTAGTGGGTACTTGTTCTTGATCGTTACTTCGTTTCAATCCTCGATAATCAACAACCATCCTTAACGATCCATCCTTCTTCTCCACTAAAAGTACTGGTGATCCCCAAGGCGAAGAACTTGGGCGAATATATCCCTTATCCAGTAACTCCTTAATCTGCTTCTTAATTTCCACCAAATCTTTTGCTGGCATCCTATATGGTCTCTTCGATATTGGCCCAGTGCCTGGCAAAAGCTCAATCAAAAACTCAATGTCTCTATCCGGTGGCATGCCTGGTAACTCTTCGGGAAATACATCAGGAAAATCCTTTACCACTGGTACTTCCTCCTGCACAACTCCTGTTAGGCAGTTTAATTGGGTCCTCTTTGGCACATGCTGGGATACATACTTGATCCTTCTCCCTTCTGGTGTGGCAAGCAAAATTGTCTTACTAGCACACTCAATATTCCCTTTATACTTTGATAACCAATCCATGCCTAATATCACATCCAATCCTTGAGATTCCAATACTATTAGGTCTGAGGGAAAAACATAGTTACCAATCCTTAATGGTAACCGATCACACCATAGACTTGCCACATACTCTGCTCCTGGCGAGGTTACTAACATGGGTGACCTAAGGGCTTGGGTTGGTAGGTTATACTTATCCACAAATCCCCTTGAGATGTATGAATGTGATGCACCAGTGTCAAGAAGAACGAGTGCAGTAAATGACTTAACCAAAAACTTACCTAGTACTGCATCGGGCTGAGCTTCAACCTCCTCCACATTAACGTGGTTCACTTGTCCCCTGTTGAAAGGGTTCGGCTTCTTTCCAGAGCTTCCATTGCCATTTTGTCCTTCGGGACAGTCATTTGCATAATGTCCTGGCTTCGAACACTTATAGCAAGTGACGTGGCTCAAGTCCTTCTTGGCTGGGGTTGATGGGGTGCTGCGGTTCTGTCCATTGCTTCCTCCATTCCCATTACCATTCTTGGTGCCATTGTGATTATGCGAGCTACCTACTCCATGGGTATGCTGAAAATGTCCTCCTAGTCTAGGGGTAAAACGAGGCTTCTGCTGAGCTCCTGAATTATACTTTCCTTGTCCATACTTCCTCTTGCGGTTCTCAATTTGCTGCTGCTTCCCTTCAATCATAAGAGCACGATCTACCAACTCCTGGTAGTTGTTGAAGGTGGCTACCATCAACTGCATACTCAACTCATCATTCAGTCCTTCCAGGAATTTCTCCTGCTTAGCTGCATCTATAGCAACGTCATCTGGGGCATAACGTGCTAGCTTGCTAAACTCCTCCACATACTGGCCAACTGTCCGTCCTCCTTGGCGCAAGTTATGAAACTCATGCTTCTTCATGGCCATTGCTCCTGCTGAAACATGGGCAGTACGAAAAGCCTGCTGAAACTGGTCCCATGTGACAGTGTCGACTGGGAAGGTGGCTGTGAAATTCTCCCACCAAGATGCTGCGGGTCCTTCTAACTGATGTGCGGCAAACTTCACCTTCTCCACATCTGTGCATCCTGCTGTGGTCAACTCCCTAGCTATCTTGCGGAGCCAATCATCTGCTACTATCGGCTCGGTGCTACTGGAAAACATCGGCAGATTCAGCCTAAGAAAACGGGCTAAGTGGTCAACAGGTGGTGGTGGTGGTGGGTTGTTGTTGTTGTTCCCCTGATTCTGATTTTGAACTAGCAACTGCATCAGGGTGTTCTGCTGCTGGATCAACTGGGTGAGCTCCGACGGAAAGGCAAATCCGGGGTCACGTCTCGGAGGCATCTGAGGGTTTAGAAAAGATGAGATATAAGAATAGAGGGGTCTAAAGGGAAAACACTACCCATATGCACATGAGGCAAAAGCACACAATTCACTTCAATCAAACAAACAAGGCATACAATCGATCTAGCTATCGCAAAAGTGCTCGGACTACTATATTTACATGGTGGACTGCTACTACTGATGAGGTGGTCTACTAGAAATATTCTACGGTTGTAGACTCCATGATATCTGCTCCTGCTTCATCCACATAGTCATCATCGCTACTATCTTGCTCCGAGTCGGTGCCGTCGATGATGATGTAGTCCTCCGGGCTAATCTCCTTGGGTTCCTCGTCTTCATCTACTGGTGTCGGGCCTCCCATAAATATTCCAATCTTCTTGATCAGATCGTCATTCTTCTCCACCAATACTTCAATTTCTTCTTCATAACCTTCGCGTGTAGCCTTGAGTTCTTCCTCCAGTTCCTTAATTCTAGTCCTAGCCTTCTTCAGATCTATCATGTCGGCGCACATCTGATTCTCCTGGCGTCGAATGTGCTGATTTAACTCCTGAATAAAAGCTGCAATTGATCTATCTTTCCTGGTGCTGATCATCTCCCAGTGTTCATCTCGGCGCCCACAAATCTGGTAGATAGTATCCTTGAGATCCTTGCGGTAGACTTCTCCAATGCGTCCCATGGCGATGTGAGCTGCCATGCTCTTTCCTAGGCTCCAAGTTGGTGCATCAAAAGAAAACTCTATGGGCTTAGTGACTGGCATGAGCGTCCTTCCTGGAACTTGAACTTGAATCATCCAGCGCTCTTCCTCAGGTAAAGTGGCGTTGTAGGTTCCCGTGAAGCTTGGTATTCCTATGTTCAGGTATCTAGTGACTTCCTTCAGGTGGCGTCCAAAGGGTGTATCTTCATCTGGTTGGGTGAACTGGTTTCTTGCATCCGCCATCCTAAAGAGTAGAAAAGATGAGAAGTCAGAAGAGAAGAGAGTGAGTAGTGATCTAGGTCTTTAGCTTAGTGGTCGTGTCCTACAGTCAGTGTGTGCTCTGATACCATCTCTGTAGCGACCAGACCTCAAACAGTCTGATCTCTGTGCTCCGGTGTCATCTCTGGATCAGTAATGCTGACACCACACAGTACTCGGAGGATTTATAGCAGAGTAGCAATCACACACTTATTACATCGAGTGTCTCAAAAGAGAACTTATTACAATAAATATGGCTTAAGGCCATCTAATAACGATAACAGCGGAAGGCTTGGAAGATAAGTGAGTCCATCAACTCCAACGGCATCACTGAGTATAGAACCACGACCTAAACTCCTTAATCGTCGTCTGAAAAGTCTACAAAATTAACGTTGCAGCCCGAAAACGGGTCAGCACATGGAATATGCTGGCAAGGTAACACATAGAGAATAATGAAATGCAACAGCTATACTATATGCATATTTGGCTGGTGGAAAGCTCTATGGTTACTGTTTTTGCGTAAAGCCAATTTTTCCCTACTTCAAAGGAATAAAATTAATTACTATCATGGTGGTTGTTAAACATTGAGAATGGTTGACAGCATTCTCAATCCCAATTAAGTAACATCATTAAAATCCCACAAAATTTATTTAGAATAACATGTTGAGATTCACATGAAAATCCAAGTACTAGATACTCAAGATGTCCATAACCGGGGACACGGCTAACCATGATTAGTTTATTACACTTTGCAGAGGTTTGCGCACTTTTCCCCACAAGACTCGATCGCCTCCGTTTGGTTTCTCGCACTACAGGGTGTTTGAGAAGACGGATGACCGAGACATAGTCTTTCAGAAGCGCTAGCACCTTACGATCGGGTAGACCGTACCACCTACAACCCCTACATCTGCTAGTCTACCACTGTAAGAGTTCGCACAACTTAGTCAACTATGCCAGAGCCCATATTGGCTTGTGGCTGCACACGGAAGTTTCTAGTATGAATAATCTCATGATCCCTTTGGGCCTGGGTGGCGGTCCAAAGAAAACAGGCAAGTCCTGGTAACCCCAGGTGCCTCAATCCACCCAGATGTGTGTTAGGTTGCCACCTTAGATAAACCATTAATTAACCATCTCACATCTGTCATGGATTTCACTCACCCAATCCACGTCTACTAGCATAGCATGGCATAATGAGCAAACGTAGAAGTAACTCCCAAAGGTTTGATAATAAACAGGTAATAGGTACTACCTCATCTACTTCCCATCCCACAATTTAATTAGATCCTAATCATGCAATGTGTGAGGATTGATCTAATGCAATAAAACTGGGTTGTAGAAAAGGTATGATCAAAGTGTTACTTGCCTTGCTGATGATCCGCGAAACCTAGAGATTCAACGTAACAGGCGGCGCACTCCGGGTATTCTATCGCAGACAAACAACAAGCATACAATAAGTACTCATCTAATGCACAGGTAAAACTCAAATAGAAGATCTAACCAGAAAGTTCAACTTAAGAACCCTGGTTGGCAAAAGAATCAAATCGAACAAAGCAAAAGAGATCAAACGGTGAAAGAAAACAACTTCGTTCTAGTAATCTGGATCTAGGGCAAATTTTACAGTAGCAAAAACTTGTTTAAGTTGATTATTCGGAAAGAGGGCTTCGAGACGAAACTCCAGGCGCTTGAATCGCCTGATTCCGATAAACGAGCGAAAAGTTATACTAAAACGAAAATCGGATCAGAAATCGTGATCAGAAAATAACCGCGGAAAATCCGACGAAAAAGAGAAAACGACGAACAGATTTTTTTTTAAACAGCACGGATAACGAGGCGGCGGCGAACCTCGAAAGGCGCGCGCTCCGGCGAGTCGGCGGGCGGCGGGCGGCGGCGGCGGCGGCTGCGGCGGCGGCGGGCGGCTAGGGTTAGGTCGGGCGCTAGCGGCTGGGCTCTCCTCAGGCCGGGGCGGCGGCTTATATAGCCTACGCCGGCGGAGTCCAGGCTGAATACGGCCCGTAGTCGGTTCGCGTTTTTTTAAATCCGCTCGGAAGAAAAATAAAACGAAATACTAAACGGACTCCAAAAATCACGAAATAAATTTTGCCGAGTTCCTAAAATCAAGCCCGATAAAGTGAACATTTATCTGGGCCCAAACTACAACTTTGAAAAACGCGCATTTTTCCTAAATTCCAATAAAAATACCGAAAAACTCCGAAATAAAACTTATTTGATTTTTTTATTAAATCCTCAATATTTCTATATTTTGGGAAAGTCATTTTATTCCCTCTCTCATATTTTTTTTGTAATAGAAATAATTGATGATAAAATAAATAAAATCAAATGATCCTGTTTACATAATTTGAGAAAACTCAAATACGTAAATAATGAAATCCCCAACTCTCTCCGTGGGTCCTTGAGTTGCTTAGGATTTTCTAGGATCAAAACCAAAAGCAAAATAAAATATGTTATGCATGACGATCTAATGTATAACATTCCAAATTGAAAATTTGGGATGTTACAGTCGGTCTACTTATCTCGAATGTGATGCCTATATACATGATCATACCTAGATATTCTCATAACTATGCTCAATTATGTCAATTGCTCAATAGTAATTCATTCACCCACTGTAAAATACCTATGCTCTTGAGAGAAGCCACTAGTGAAACCTATGCCCCCCGGGTCTATCTTCATCATATTAATCTTCCAATACTTAGTTATTTCCTTTGCTTTTTATTTTACTTTGCATCTTTATCACAAAAATACCAAAAATATTATCTTATCATATCTATCAGATCTCACTCTCGTAAGTGACCATGAAGGGATTGACAACCCCTTATCGCGTTGGTTGCGAGGAGCTATTTGCTTTGTGCAGGTACGAGGGACTCGCGCGTAGCCTCCTACTGGATTGATACCTTGGTTCTCAAAAACTGAGGGAAATACCTACGCTACTTTGCTGCATCATCCTGTCCTCTTCGGGGAAATCCAACGCAGTGCTCAAGAGGTAGCAAGAAGAATTTCTGGCGCCGTTGCCGAGGAGTCTATGCAAAAGTCAAACATACCAAGTACCCATCACAATCCTTATCTCCGGCATTACATTATTTGCCATTTGCCTCTTGTTTTCCTCTCCCCCACTTCACCCTTGCCGTTTTATTCGACCTCTCTCTCTCTATCCTCCCTCTCTTTCCCGTTTGCCTCTTTTTGCCTGTTTGCTTTTTGTTTGCTTGTGTGTTGGATTGCTTGCTTGTCACGATGGCTCAAGATAATACTAAATTGTGTGACTTTACCAATACCAACAACAATGAATTTATTAGCACTCCGATTGCTCCTCTTACCGATGCTGAATCTTGTGAAATTAATGCTGCCTTGCTGAATCTTGTCATGAAAGAACCATTTTTCGGCCTTCCTAGTGAAGATGCCGCTACCCATCTAAATAGCTTCGTTGATTTGTGTGATATGCAAAAGAAGAAAGATGTGGATAATCATATTGTTAAATTGAAGCTATTTCCTTTTTCGCTTAGAGATCGTGCTAAAGCTTGGTTTTCGTCTTTGCCTAAAAATAGTATTGATTCTTGGAACAAATGCAAAGATGCTTTTATCTCTAAGTATTTCTCTCCCGCTAAGATCATCTCCCTTAGAAACGATATTATGAGTTTTAAGCAACTTGATCATGAACATGTTGCACAAGCTTGGGAGAGGATGAAATTAATGATACGTAATTGCCCTACTCATGGTTTAAATTTGTGGATGATTATACAAAATTTTTATGCCGGATTGAATTTTGCTTCTAGAAATCTTTTAGATTCAGCCATGGGTGGCACTTTTATGTAAATCACTTTAGGAGAAGCTACTAAACTCCTTGATAATATTATGGTTAATTATTCTCAATGGCATACTGAAAGATCTACTAATAAAAAGGTGCATGCGATAGAAGAAATTAATGTTTTGAGTGGAAAGATGGATGAACTTATGAAATTATTTGCTAGTAAAAGTGTTTCTTCTGATCCTAATGATATGCCCTTGTCTACTTTGATTGAGAATAATAATGAATCTATGGATGTGAATTTAGTTGGTAGGAACAATTTTGGTAACAACGCGTATAGAGGAAATTTTAATCCTAGGCCTTATCCTAGTAATCCCTCTAATAATTAAGGTAATTCATACAACAATTCTTATGGAAATTATAATAATATGCCCTCTGATTTTGAATCTAATATTAAATAATTTATTACTTCGCAAAAGAATTTCAATGCTTTGATTGAAGAAAAATTGCTTAAGATTGATGAGTTGGCTAGGAACGTTGATAGAATTTATCTTGATGTTGATTCTTCGAAACATAGATCTATTCCACCTAAGCATGATATCAATGAGTCTCTCAAATCCATGAGAATTTCCATTGATGAGTGCAATGAAACAACCACTAGAATGCGTGCTAGGAAAGATGCCTTTATGAGAGCGTGTTCTTCTAGTTCCTATGAAAATAAAGATGAAGATCTAAAAGTTATTGATGTGTCCCCTATTAAATCCTTGTTTTTCAATATGAATCTTAATAATGATAGGAATGATTATGATCCACCTTTACCTAGAAGGCGTTCCAAGAATTCAGAGTTTTTAGATCTTGATGCTAAAATTGATGAAAGTGGGATTGAAGAAATTAAAACCCTAGATGTTTCTAAACCCACTATTTTGGATTTCAAGGAATTTAATTATGAAAATTGGTCTTTGATTGATTGTATTTCCTTGTTACAATCCGTGCTAAATTCTCCTCACGCTTATAGTCAAAATAAAGCGTTCACTAAACATATCGTTGATGCCTTGATGCAATCTTATGAAGAAAAACTTGAGTTGGAAGTTTCTATCCCTAGAAAACTTTATGATGAGTGGGAACCAACTATTAAAATTAAGATTAAAGATCATGAGTTCTATGCTTTATGTGATTTGGGTGCTAGTGTTTCCACGATTCCAAAGACTTTGTGTGATTTGTTAGGTTTCCGTGATTTTGATGATTGCTCTCTAAACTTGCACCTTGCGGATTCCACTATTAAGAAACCTATGGGAAGAATTAATGATTTTCTTATTGTTGAAAATAGGAATTATGTGCCCGTGGATTTTATTGTTCTTGACATAGATTGCAATCCTTCATGTCCTATTATTCTTGGTAGACCTTTCCTTAGAACGATTGGTGCAATTATTGATATGAAGGAAGGAAATATTAGATTCCAATTTCTGTTAAGTAAAGGAATGGAACACTTTCCTAGAAAGAAAATTAAATTACCTTATGAATCTATTACGAGAGCCACTTATGGATTGCCTACCAAAGATGGCAATACCTAGATCTATCCTTGCTTTTTATGCCTAGCTAGGGGCGTTAAACGATAGCGCTTGTTGGGAGGCAACCCAATTTTATTTTTATTACTTGCTTTTTACTCCTGTTTAGTAATAAATAATTTATATATCCTATGTTTAGGTTGTGTTTTTTGTGTTTAATTAGTGTTTGTGCCAAGTATAACCGTTGGGAAGACTTGGGGAAAGTCTTGATATCTTGCTGTAAAAACAGAAACTTTAGCGCTCACGAGAACTGCTTCCATTTTTATTTGGAAAGTGCCATTTAGTTAATTATTTTTTCAGATGATTAATAGATAAATTCCTCACGTCCAGAAATTTATTTTAGAATTTTTGGGGTTCCAGATCTTGCGCTAGCTACAGATTACTACAGACTGTTCTGTTTTTGACAGATTCTGTTTTTCGTGTGTTGTTTGCTTATTTTGATGAATCTATGGCTAGTAAAATAGTTCTTAAACCATAGAGAAGTTGGAATACAGTAGGTTTCACACCAATATAAATAAAGAATGAGTTCATTACAGTACCTTGAAGTGGTCTTTTGTTTTCTTTCGCTAACGGAGCTCACGAGATTTTCTTCTTTGAGTTTTGTGTTGTGAAGTTTTCAAGTTTTGGGTAAAGATTTGAGGGATTATGGAACAAGGAGTGGCAAGAGACTAAGCTTGGGGATGCCCATGGCACCCCCAAGATATATAAGGACACCTAAAAGCCAAAGCTTGGGGATGCCCCAGAAGGCATCCCCTCTTTTCATCTACTTCTATCGGTAACTTTACTTGGAGCTATATTTTTTTTCACCACATGATATGTGTTTTTCTTGGAGCGTCTTGTATGATTTGAGTCTTTGCTTTTTAGTTTACCACAATCATCCTTTTTGTACACACCTTTTGAGAGTGCCATACATTATTTGGAATTTGTTAGAATACTCTATGTGCTTCGCTTATATCTTTTGGGTTATATAGTTTTGCTCTAGTACTTCACTTATATCTTTTAGAGCACGCTGGTGGATTTGTTTTATAGAAACTATTGATCTCTCATGCTTCACTTAGATTATTTTGAGAGTCTTAAATAGCATGGTAATTTTCTTAAATAATCCTAATATTCTAGGTATCCAAGATTAGTAAAAAAAATCTTATGAGTGTTTTGAATACTAAGAGAAGTTTGATGCTTCATGATTGTTTTGAGATATGGAGGTAATAATATCAAAGTCGTGCTAGTTGAGTAGTTGTGAATTTGATAAATGCTTGTGTTGAAGTTTGCAAGTCCCGTAGCATGCACGTATGGTAAATGTTATGTAACAAATTTTAAACATGAGGTGTTATTTGATTGTCCTCCTTATGAGTGGCGGTCGGGGACGAGCGATGGTCTTTTCCTACCAATCTATCCCCCTAGGAGCATGCGCGTAGTACATTGGTTTTTGATGACTTGTAGATTTTTTCAATAAGTATGTGAGTTCTTTATGATTAATGTTGAGTCCATGGATTATACGCACTCTCACCCTTCCATCATTGCTAGCCTCTTCGGTACCGTGCATTGACCTTTCTCACATTGAGAGTTGGTGCAAACTTCGCCGGTGCATCCAAACCCCGTGATATGATACACTCTTTCACACATAAACCTCCTTATATGTTCCTCAAAATAGCCACCATACCTACCTATTATGGCATTTCCATGGCCATTCCGAGATATATTGCCATGCAACTTTCCACCATTCCATTTATCATGACACATTCATCATTGTCATATTGCTTAGCATGATCATGTAGTTGACATAGTATTTGTGGCAAAGCCACCATTCATATTTTTAATACATGTCACTCTTGATTCATTGCATATCTCGGTACACCGTCGGAGGCATTCATATAGAGTCATCGTTTGTTCTAGTATCGAGTTGTAATCATTGAGTTGTAAATAAATAGAAGTGTGATGATCATCGTTAATAGAGCATTGTCCCCAAAAAAGAGAAAGGCCAAAAAAAGGGACAATGCTACTATCCTTTGCCACACTTGTGCTTCAAAGTAGCACCATAATCTTCATGATAGAGAGTCTTTTGTTTTGTCACTTTCATATACTAGTGGGAATTTTCATTATAGAACTTGGCTTGTATATTCCAACAATGGGCCTCCTCAAGTGCCCTAGGTCTTTGTGAGCAAGCAAGTTGGATGCACACCCACTTAGTTTCTTTTGTTGAGCTTTCATACATTTATAGCTCTAGTGCATCCGTTGCATGGCAATCCCTACTCCTTGCATTAACATCAATCGACGGGCATCTCCATGGCCCATTGATTAGCCTTGTTGATGTGAGACTTTCTTCCTTTTTTGTCGTCTCCACATAACCCCCATCATCATATTCTATTCCACCCATAGTGCTATATCCATAGCTCGCGCTCATATATTACGTGAAAGTTTATAGGTTTGAGATTACTAAAGTATGAAACAATTGCTTGGCTTGTCATCGGGGTTGTGCATGATGAGAGCATTCTTTTGTGACGAAAATGGAGCATGACTAAACTATATGATTTTGTAGGGATGAACTTTCTTTGGCCATGTTATTTTGAGAAGACATAATTTCTTAGTTAGTATGCTTGAAGTATTATTATTTTTATGTCAATATGAACTTTTATCTTGAATCTTTCGGATCTGAATATTCATACCACAATTAAGAAGAATTACATTAAAATTATGCCAAGTAGCACTTCGCATCAAAAATTCTGTTTTTATCATTTACCTACTCGAGGACGAGCAGGAATTAAGCTTGGGGATGCTTGATACGTCTCCAACGTATCTATAATTTTTGATTGCTCCATGCTATATTATCTACTGTTTTGGATATTATTGGGCTTTATTATCCACTTTTATATTATTTTTGGGACTAACCTGTTAACCAGAGGCCCAGCCTAGAATTGTTATTTTTGCCTATTTTAGGGTTTCGAAGAAAAGGAATATCAAACAGAGTCCAAACAGAATGAAACCTTCGGGAACGTGATTTTCTCACCGAACATGATCCAGGAGACTTGGACCCTACGTCAACAAACAAAGGAGGAGGCCACGAGGTAGGGGGCGTGCCTACCCCCCTAGGCGCGCCCTCCACCCTCATGGGCCCCCTGTTGCTCCACCGATGTACTCCTTCCTCCTATATATATACCTACGTACCCCCAAACGATCAGATACGGAGCCAAAACCCTAATTCCACCGACGCAACTTTCTATATCCATGAGATCCCATCTTGGGGCCTGTTCCGGAGCTCCGCCGGAGGGGGTATCCATCACGGAGGGCTTCTACATCAACACCATAGCCCCTCCGATGAAGTGTGAGTAGTTTACCTCAGACCTACGGGTCCATAGTAATTATCTAGATGGCTTGTTCTCTCTTTTTGGATCTCAATACAATGTTCTCCCCCACTCTTGTGGAGATCTATTCGATGTAATCTTCTTTTTGCGGTGTGTTTGTTGAGACCGATGAATTGTGGGTTTAGGATCAAGACTATCTATGAACAATATTTGAATCTTCTCTGAATTCTTTTATGTATGATTGGTTATCTTTGCAAGTCTCTTCGAATTACCAGTTTGGTTTGGCCTACTAGATTGATCTTTCTTGCAATGGGAGAAGTGCTTAGATTTGGGTTCAATCTTGCGGTGTCCTTTCCCAGTGACAGTAGGGGCAGCAAGGCACGTATTGTATTGTTGCCATCGAGGATAACAAGATGGGGTTTTCATCATATTGCATGAGTTTATCCCTCTACATCATGTCATCTTGCTTAAGGCATTACTCTGTTTTCATTAACTTAATACTCTAGATGCATGCTGGATAGCGGTCGATGAGTGGAGTAATAGTAGTAGATGCAGGCAGGAGTCGGTCTACTTGTCTTGGACGTGATGCCTATATACATGATCATACCTAGATATTCTCATAGCGATGCTCAATTTTTTCAATTGCTCAACAGTAATTCGTTCACCCACCGTAAAATACCTATGCTCTTGAGAGAAGCCACTAGTGAAACCTATGGCCCCCGGGTCTATCTTCATCATATTAATCTTCCAATACTTAGTTATTTCCTTTGCTTTTTTACTTTGCTTTTATTTTACTTTGCATCTTTGTGCAGGTAAGTGACCATGAAGGGATTGACAACCCCTTATCGCGTTGGTTGCGAGGAGCTATTTTCTTTGTGCAGGTACGAGGGACTCGCGCGTAGCCTCCTACTAGATTGATACCTTGGTTCTCAAAAACCAAGGGAAATACTTACGCCACTTTGCTGCATCATCCTTTCCTCTTCGGGGAAATCCAACGCAATGCTCAAGAGGTAGCAAGAGTGTGTCTACGTACCCTCATGGACAGAAAACAGAAGCGTTTAGTAACGCGGTTGATATAGTCGAACATCTTTCGATCCAACCGATCCAAGTACCGAACGCATGGCACCTCCGTGATCAGCACACGTTCAACTCGATGATGTCCCTCAGACTCTTGATCTAGTTGAGGCCAAGAGAGAGTTCCGTCAGCACGACGGCGTGGTGATGGTGATGATGAAGTTATTGACGCAAGGCTTCTCCTAAGCACTAGAACGATATGACCGAGGTGTGTAACTGTGAAGGGGGCACCGCACACGGCTAAAAGATCAACTTGTGTGTCTTTGGGGTGCCCCCTCCCCACATATATAAAGTGGGGAGGAGGAGGAGGCCGGCCAAGGTGTGGCGCGCCAAGGGGGAGTCCTACTTGGACTCCTAGTCGAAGTAGGATTCGCCCCCCCCCCCATTTCCTAGTCCAAGTAGGAGAAGAAGGGAAAGAGGAGAGAAGAGAAGGAAGGAGGGGGCCACCGCCCCCTCCCCTTGTCCAATTCGGACTGGGCAAAGGGGGCGCGCGCCACCTCTGGTCGGCCCTCTCTCTTCTCCATTAAGGCCCATTGTGGCCCATTAATCCCCCGGGGGGTTCCGGTAACCCCCCGGTACTCTAGAAAATGCCTGAACCTATCCGAAACCATTCCGGTGTCCAAACATAACCTTCCAATGTATCAATCTTTATGTCTCAACCATTTCAAGACTCCTCGTCATGTTTGTGATCTCATCTGGGACTCCGAACAAAATTCGGTTCATCAAAACACGAAACTCATAATACAAATCGTCATCAAATGTTAAGCGTGCGGACCCTATGGGTTCGAGAACTATGTAGACATGACCAACACATATCTCCGATCAATAACCAATAGCGGAACCTGGATTCTCATATTGTCTCCTACATATTCTACGAAGATCTTTATCAGTCAAACGGCATAACAACATACGTTGTTCCCTTTGTCATCGGCATGTTACTTGCCCGAGATTCGATCGTCGGTATCATTATACCTAGTTCAATCTCATCACCGGCAAGTCTCTTTACTCGTTCCATAATGCATCATCCCGTGGCTAACTCATTAGAAACATTTCTTGCAAGGCTCATAGTGTTGTGCATTACCTCTCCGATACACGGAGTGACAAATCCTAATCTTGATCTATGCCAACTCAAAAACACCATCGGGGACACCTGTAGAGCATCTTTATAATCATCCAGTTATGTTGTGATGTTTGATAGCACACAAGGTGTTCCTCTGGTATTCAGGAGTTGCATAATCTCATAGTCTAAGGAACATGTATAAGTCATGAAGAAAGCAATAGCAGAAAAACTAAATGATCATTATGCTAAGCTAACGAATGGGTCTTGTCCATCACATCATTCTCTAATGATGTGATCCCATTCATAAATGACAACACATGTCTATGGCTAGGAAACTTAACCATCTTTGATTAACGAGCTAGTCAAGCAGAGGCATACTAGGGACACTTTGTTTGTCTATCTATTCACACATGTACTAAGTTTCCGGTTAATACAATTCTAGCATGAATAATAAACATTTATCATGATATAAGGAATATAAATAAAAACTTTATTATTGCCTCTAGGGCATATTTCCTTTGGTGCGGTAGGCCACCGAGGTGGGCACAACCCACCTGGGCGTGCCTGGACCCCCAAGCGTGCCCTGGTGGGTTGTGCCCCCTCGGGGTACCCCCGGGTGCTTCTCTAGCCCACTGGTGGTCTTCTGGTCCATAAAAAATCCACAAAAAGTTTCGCGGTGTTTTTGGACTCCATTTGATATTGATTTCCTGCAATGTAAAAAACAAGCAAAAAACAACAACTGGCACTAGGCACTGGGTCAATAGGTTTGTCCGGAATTTTTTTTATAAAGTTGCTATAAAATGATTGTAAAACATCCAAGAATGATAATATAACAACATGAATACTTCATAAATTATAGATACGTTGGAGACGTATTAGAGAGCGATTCAATGTATCAGTTGCAAGACGGCTGGTGTGGGGGTTGTTCCGATGGCGATAGTATTCTGGACCCCTATGAGCCGCCGAATAGGGCTGCGATCTTCAAGGCTGGTACGCAACCAGTTCATAATTCATCAATGGTAGCGGCTATGACTTCTAGTTCAACTGCCGCGGTGATAGCCGGTGCGAGCGGTTCAGCGCGCCCTCCGGCACAAGTGTTGTCCGAGGTTTTGGACGCCTTAGTAGCACTCATGGAGGTTGAGGTCACCCTGGCGACTCAAGCACAACATAGGGTGGATGCTGCAAAGATAAGAGATGAGATAGCTCAGGCTAAGGAGGAGCTCAATGCAGAGAATGCTAGGATGGCCACAGAGCGAGCCGCCCTGGATGCAGAGTCCCAACGAGTTCAGGCTGAAAATTTCCAGTTAAGTTTGGACCAGAATGCATCAAACGATGTTCTGCGAAGAAGGCATGAGAGCCAGCTGCCCCTCGACTACAATGCACGGAATCTATTCAACACACCAGGGGCAGGGCCAAGTAACCCGCCAGAGGTGAACCGGGCTCCGGAGGTACCTACAACCGGTGCAGCCGTGCGGCATGGATCTGCCTGTTTGAATTTGACTCCGCCTCAGCAGACATTAACACCGTCGGGTCACTATTTGAACCCCCTGGATAATTTGGTTGCCGCGTCAACACAACTAGCGGCTCTTCCAGTACAAGGTGAATCTTTCGTGGCGGTTGAGACCCGGAAGGCTGTGGAACTTCTTAACACAACACTAGTTCAGCAAGCGGCTTATTCGTCCAGCCGCGACTGGATTCATTCGACTCCACATCCGAGTCGGAGCTATAGTAGGCATATTGAGTCGCTAGCGGTTTCAAGCAGTGAGCAACATCGTAGGCATGTGAAAGCACAAGTGCTCCCCGGGTGATTTTGGTAATTAATGTCAACATATCTCTTGTTGGACTAATATTTTCATCTAGCATATTTCAGATAAGTCCAATAGTGGAGTGGCATGGACTAGAGGATGTGGAACCCCTTCAAGATGCCGAGGACAAAGGATTGGCTCAAGCTCAAAGCACAAGACTCTACATTTTTCATTTTAGTGATCCAAGATCACATTGAGTCCATAGGAAAGCCAATACTATTAAGAGGGGGTGAGGTGTTGCTTAATGGCTTGCTTGTTCAAAGTGCTTAGTGATATGCTCCACAACCCTCAACTATTTTCTCACATCCAAATATGTCCCAAACCAAAAGTCAAACTCGGCCCCACCGATTTTATCTATCCGGTGCCACCGAGTTCACTTGACATAAGCCACTACCAGAAACCCTAGTCAATTCAGTCTCACCAATGGGATCTCGGTCTCACCGAAATGGGCTTGCAAACTCTTTGTTGCCTATTACATCAATTTTGGTCTCACCGAAATATGTAATCGGCTCCACCGAGTTTGCCTGGCCAACTCTCTGTTTGGCTTATTACCAAAATCGGTTCCACCGACTTTGTGTAATTGGTCCAACTAAGATGTGGCTTTACCCTAACCCTAGCACATCGGTCCCACCGAGTTGATCAAGTCGGTCCCACCGAAAACCCTAATGGTCACATTATGAACTAAATCGGTCTGACCGAGTTGTATGATTCGGTCCCACCGAGTTTGATGATTTGTGTGTAACGGTTAGATTTGTGTGGAGGCTATATATACCCCTCCACCTACTCTTCATGAAGTGAGAGAGCCATCAGAACATGCCTACACTTCCAACATACATTTTCTGAGAGAAAACCACCTACACTTGTGTTGAGGTCAAGATATTCCATTCCAACCACATAAATCTTGATCTCTAGCCTTCCCCAAGTTGCTTTCCACTCAAATCATATTTCTACCAAATCCAATCCTATGAGAGAGAGATGAGTGTTGGGGAGACTATCATTTGAAGCACAAGAGCAAGGAGTTCATCACCAACACACCATTTCTTACCTCTTGGAGAGTGGTGTCTCCTAGATTGGCTAGGTGTCACTTGGGAGCCTCCGTTAAGATTGTGGAGTTTAACCAAGGAGTTTGTACGGGCAAGGAGATCGCCTACTTCGTGAAGATCTACCCTAGTGAGGCAAGTCCTTCATGGGCAACGGCCGTGGTGGGATAGACAAGGTTGCTTCTTCGTGGATCCTTTGTGGGTGGAGCCCACCGTGGAGTTGCGTAACCGTTACCCTTCGTGGGTTGAAGTCTCCATCAACGTGGATGTACGATAGCACCACCTATCGGAACCACGCCAAAAATCTCCGTGTCTCCATTTGCGTTTTCACACTCTAATCCCATCCCTTTACATTCTTGCAACTTGCTTGATTTACTTTCCGCTGCTCATGTACTCTTGACATGCTTGCTTGATATGTATTGTGAATGTTCAAACTTGTGCCAAAACTCCACTTCAACTTAAAGAAATTAAAAACTGCAACTTTTCTTGCTAAGAGTCTATTCACCCTCCTCTAGACACCTCTTCTTGATCCTACAATTGGTATCAGAGCATTGGTTTCCATTGCTTTGGTTTAAACACCTTTGGAGGAAGATGGATGAGTCTACGTTGGGGAGTCTTAGACGTAGAGTGCCTATTCTTGATGGAGAGTATTTTCATGAGTGAAAAAATGAGATGCTTGAGATCTTCAGTGAATATCATTTGACCAAGTACATTACTACTCCTTGTGCTCGCATTGTTGACCCTTTGCATCCCACGCCCGATGAGGACCTTGACATGATTTGCAATCTTAGAACTATCAATCTTATCATTAGAGGATTGCCCAAAAATTTGATTGCTAGCTTACCTACTCTTGATTGTGCCTACACTATATGGAGATTTCTTGAGGAACGATTCCCAAATTATTCCTTGAAAATTCTAGATAAGATTCTTCATAAGTCTATTGCCTTGAGTAACATGAGTTCCAATGATCCCAAGTTTGGTGATTGCTTATTTGAGCTTACTAATCTTACAAGTGCAAAAGGAGACGTTGGAATTATTAGCAATATCATTTCCGAAGTCATTAGAATCCATGGAGATGAACATTGTTGCGGTCATGCTTCTAATGAATTACCCTCTTTAGGAGTTGGTCCATCACATGACGATGTTGGACATGGATACTATGATGAGCATGATGATAGTGACTATGATCTTGATGATGCGATGAGACACTCTGGTCTTATGGCTAATCTTCATGGCTACATGGCTGGAGGAAAGGAATGGGTCCTTGAGAGTGGATGTACTGATCATATGACCGGAGATAAAGATATGTTTCGTGAGCTTGCTGAAAACAATGACCCTCGAAAGTATGTCACTTTCGGTGATAACTCAAAGGGTAAGGTGGTTGGCCTTGGTAAGGTGGCCATCTCACATGATAGCTCCATACAAAATGTTATGCTCGTTGAATCTCTTGGTTACAATTTACTTTCCGTATCTAGACTTGCTGACTTTGGTTTCAATGTCCTATTTACTGAAGTAAATTGCCAAGTGTTTCATAGAGATAACCATAAAATGGTCTTTACCGGTATATGTAGATGTGATCTTTACATTGTTGATTTCACTAAAAAGGCTCAACCTAGAACTAGCTTAATTGCTAAATCTTCTAAAGGATGGTTGTGGCATAGAAGGCTAGGTCATGTGGGCATGTGAAATCTTGATAAGCTTATTAAATGTGATCATATCCTTGGAGTAAAAGATGTTATATTTGACAAGGATAGACTTTGTAGTGTTTGTCAAGCAGGAAAACAAGTTGGAGGAATTCACCCCGTGAAGAACATTATGACCACAAGAAGACTGCTCGAGCTACTTCATATGGATCTTTTTGGTCCCAATGCCTATAAAAGTCCCGGTGGTAACTCATTCGGTCTGGTTATAGTTGATGATTTTTCAAGATTTACATGGGTGTTCTTTCTTGATGATAAATCGCACGTCCAAAAGATCTTCAAGAACTTTGCTAGGAAGGCCCAAAATCAATTTGAAGTGAAGATCAAGAAGGTTCGCAGCGACAATGAAACGGAGTTCAAGAAAGCAAATGTGGATACCTTTCTTGACGGAGAAGGGATCTCACATGAGTTCTCGACTACGTGCACGCCTCAACAAAATGGAGTTGTTGAGAGGAAGAACCGAACTTTTATTGAGATGGCTAGAACGATGCTTGATGAGTATAAGACTCCAAAACACTTTTGGGTAGAAGTGGTTGAGATAGCTTGTCATGCAACAAATCGCTTCTATCTTCACAAGCTAGTCGGCAAGACGGCATACGAGCTCCTCACCGGTAACAAACCCCAAGTTGGATACTTTCCAGTATTTGGCTCAAAGTGCTACATTCTTGATAAGCATTGTCGTTCTAAATTTGCTCCTAAATCTCATGAAGGTTTCCTACTTGGTTATGGCTCAAACTCTCACACTTACCAGGTCTACAACAATTTCACCCGAAAGGTTGAAGAAACGGTAGATGTGAAGTTTGATGAATCTAACGGCCTGCAAGTAGAGCAATTGCCAATTGATGTAGGAGACAAAGACCCTTCAGAAGCAATTCAAGACTCGTCTATCGGCAAGATTCGTCCAACGGAGGTAAAGGAGAGTACCTCGTCCGTCCAAGTGGAAACTTCCACCTCACGACAAGGTGAACCAAGAGTTGACTTGGAAGCATCCACGAGTGGTACACACCAAGACGAAGAAAACAAGGACGTACACCAAGATGAACCTCATCAACCACCTTCTCCACCACGACAAGAGAACGACAACGTCAACAATGAAGAAGGCCAAGAAGAAGAAGAAGAAGAAGAAGAAGATGATGATGATGATGATGATGATGAAGACCTCCCCGACCCAAGCAAAAGCTTCCACGAGTTCGAGCAAGAGTCGCCAAAGACCATCCCATCGAGCAAATCTACAATGATATCCAAACCGGGAGAATCACTCGCTCTAAAACTCATTTGGCTAACTGTTGTGAACATTATTCATTCATCTCTAGCATTGAACCTATGAAGGTTGAAGAAGCATTGGAAGATCCGGATTGGATAAATGTCGTGCATGAAGAGCTACACAACTTTGAGAGAAATCAAGTGTGGACATTGGTCGAGAAGCCTGACAACAACCACAACATCATCGGTACCAAATGGGTGTTTCGCAACAAGCAAGATGAAGACGGTCAAGTGGTCCACAACAAAGCTTGTCTAGTCGCCCAAGGCTACACTCAAGTCGAAGGTATGGACTATGGTGAGACATACACCCCCGTTTCTAGACTTGAGTCCACCCGCATCTTACTTGCCTATGCTAATCACCATGATATCACTTTATACCAAATGGACATTAAAAGTGCTTTTCTAAATGGTGAAATTGAGGAGGAAGTTTATGTTAAACAACCTCCCAGCTTTTTCAATCCTAAGAAACCCGATCATGTTTACAAACTTCACAAAGCCCTTCATGGTCTTAAACAAGCTCCTAGAGCGTGGTATAAATGCTTGATTAAGTTCCTTATTGAAAAAGGCTTTGAAATTGGAAAAATAGATTCTACTCTTTTTACTAAAAGGGTTAATGGTGAGTTATTTGTATGCCAAATTTATGTTGATGATATCATATTTGGCTCAACTAACCCTCCTTATAGTGACAAGTTTGGAAAGCTAATGTCGGAGAAGTTGAGATGTCTATGATGAGTGAACTCAAGTTCTTTCTTGGTTTGCAAATCAAGCAAACTAAGGAAGGCACCTTTGTCTCCCAAACTAAGTACACCAATGACTTATTCAAGATGTTCAACATGCAAGAAATCAAAGGTATGAAAACTCCCATGCCTACTAGTGGACGTCTTGACTTGACTAAGGATGGTGAACCGGTTGACCAAAAATTTTACCGCTCTATGATCGGTTCATTGTTATATCTATGTACCTGTCGTCCCGATATTATGCTAAGTGTGTGCATGTGTGCACGATATCAAGCGGCCCCCAAAGAATGTCATCTTAAGGCTGTGAAAAGGATAGTGAGATACTTAATACATACACTAAATTTTGGCATTTGGTATCCTAAGAGGTCATATTTTGATCTTGTTGGTTATTCCGACTTGGACTATGCCGGAGACAAGGTTGATAGAAAGTCCACTTCGGGTACTTGTAAATTTCTTGGTAGATCTCTTGTGTCTTGGTCTTCCAAGAAACAAAACTCGGTATCCTTATCCACCGCCGAAGCGGAATACATTGCCGCCGGTTCATGTTGTGCTCAATTACTATGGATGACCCAAACTCTTAAAGATTATGGGATCAATGTGAAACATGTTCCATTGCTTTGTGACAATGAGAGTGCTATTAATATTGCTCACAATCCTGTGCAACATTCTCGAACTAAGCATATTGAAGTTCGTCATCATTTCATTCGAGATCATGTTGCTAAAGTGGACATTGATCTTAAGCATGTTCGTACCGATAAGCAATTGGCGGATATATTCACCAAACCACTTGATGAGAAAGTCTTTTGCCGCTTGAGAGGTGAATTGAACATCATTGATGCTTCAAACTTGGAGTAGAAACTCCATTTGGATACATGCAAGGCATGAATCTATGACAAATCCTTGATATTTCTCTTATGATGATATTCATATGTCTTGGATATATTTGAACCCTTGCATGTTATCTAACCCTTGTAGGTACTTGGATGAATCTAAATCTATGAGATTGCAACTCTCTCACATCTTGAGCAATCTCTACATCACCAAGTCTCTACAATACGGTGGTTGATGACAAGGAAGCACGAGACGCTTCAACATATCCTTTGACAAATTATATGTATAAAATTTCATGATTGTCATTTTGGATACACAAGTGCTCTTCCTTGCAAAACTAACCCATGTAGGTAGATTAACTCAAATTACAAGTGGTGCTCTCAACTCTTGATGAACTACATTAACCTCGAGCAACTCACACAAGTTCGACTACATGACTAGGATCAACACCACCACCCAAGGTATGTCATTCCATCTTAGAGAAGCTTAACCTCAAGTGATAGGTCAAAGTAACTCAACAAGATGTGAATACATCAAATGCTAAAACGAAAGATGGTAACCCCATTTTGAGCTTAAACGATGAGTATGACCTACGATCAAGTGTTCTTACTTGACTCCTCAGTCAATATACTCTAACATAGGTGACTTTGTCACCGCCCAATTCTAGATGAAGTTCTCTTGTGTTTCCTTTTTTTACTTCATCTAGATTTTCTTTTCCTTGTTTTGTTCTGCATTCCCTGCATCCAATTCCTTGCAAATCCTTGTGAGATTTTACCTGCCTAGTGAGCTGAGGTGACAAGTGTTTTCACTATGATGAACTCGGTCACACCGGTTTGTTTCCTTTGGTCCAACCGAATCCTTTCGGCGCCACCAAAGCACACAACTCGGTGCTACCGATTTCACTACAGGAAAGACAGCTTGCCACCTGTTCCTGCATCCTTTTTGCTCCAGCTCCACTCAATGCTTCTTTTCCTCTACCAGCATCACATTCGACTTGCTGCTTTTCTTTGTGACTCAAGGACCAAACCGATTTGTACCAAAAATCTAGAAGAACCCTTCTTGGAAATTGATGTCAAAGGGGGAGAGAGAGATCACATCAAAGCCTAATCATTTCTATAGGGGGAGAGAATACTCAGGGGAGAGTGTAAGAAACCCAGATGCTTGGTGATCAAGAGGAGATAAGTCACATGTCTTTAAGAGGGGAAAGACATGTTCATAGTTGATTGTTTGCATTAGCTCTGTTTTTCTGTTCCCTATCTTCTCCCAGTATCCCAAGCTAGATTCAGGGGGAGCAAGACATCTAAGGGAAGTAAATCCTTGAATTCATTGCACATCTTTACCTTTGGGGACATGTATATATCCAGTAGAGTACTCAGTACTCACTCTCTACATGTCATCCCAGTCTTGGTATTCTTGTGGTTTCTTTGTTTGCTCTGACTAGTAGATGTATCTTTGTTATCTAACCTTGTTTACTTAGGTTCATTCCTTCCTAAGACAACTCAAGACCACAAGGTAATATATGCATCACACTCATGTGCATGAGGACTTCTTGCTGATGTACATACTGTTTGCAAGGACTCATTAGCATGAAGGTACATTCCCTATATTTACATCTTTTGCTCTCATGAACATAGCCAAGATACATGTAACACATTGCTTGCTCTGTCATGTTGTGCATTCACATATTCTTATATTCCATATTTACATGATTGCATACATATAGGGGAAGCCTATGCATGTTACATATCCTTCCAAAGCTTTACTTGTTATTCTCTATATCTTTATCTAAAGCTTTGATGTATGTTGTCATCAATTACCAAAAAGGGAGAGATTGAAAGCACAAGTGCTCCCTGGGTGATTTTGGTAATTAATGTCAACATATCTCTTGTTGGACTAATATTTTCATCTAGCATATTTCAGATAAGTCCAACAGTGGAGTGGCATGGACTAGAGGATGTGCAACCCCTTCAAGATGTTGAGGACATAGGATTGGCTCAAGCTCAAAGCACAAGACTCTACATTTTTCATTTTAGTGATCCAAGATCACATTGAGTCCATAAGAAAGCCAATACTATTAAGAGGGGGTGAGGTGTTGCTTAATGGCTTGCTTGCTCAAAGTGCTTAGTGATATGCTCCACAACCCTCAACTATTTTCTCACAACCAAATATGTCCCAAACCAAAAGTCAAACTCGGCCCCACCAATTTTATCTATCCGGCGCCACCGAGTTCACTTGACATAAGCCATTGCCAGAAACCCTAGTCAATTCGGTCTCATCAATGGGATCTCGATCTCACCGAAATGGGCTTGCAAACTCTCTGTTGCCTATTACATCAATTTTGGTCTCACCGAAATATGTAATCGGCTCCACCAAGTTTGCCTGGCCAACTCTCTGTTTGGCTTATTACCAAAATCAGTTCCACCGAGTTTGTGTAATCGGTCCAACCGAGATGGGTCTTCACCCTAACCCTAGCACATCAGTCCCACCGAGTTGATCAAGTCGGTCCCACCAAAAACCCTAACGGTCACATTATGAACTAAGTCGGTCTGACCGAGTTGTATGATTCAGTCCCATCGAGTTTGGTGATTTGTGTGTAACGGTTAGATTTTGTGTGGAGCCTATATATACCCCTCCACCCACTCTTCATGAAGTGAGAGAGCCATCAGAACATGCTTACACTTCCAACATACATTTTTTGAGGGAAAACCACCTACACTTGTGTTGAGGTCAAGATATTCCATTCCAACCACATAAATCTTGATCTCTAGCCTTCCCCAAGTTGCTTTACACTCAAATCATCTTTCTACCAAATCCAATCTTATGAGAGAGAGAGCTGAGTGTTGGGGAGACTATCATTTGAAGCACAAGAGCAAGGAGTTCATCACCAACACACCATTTCTTACCTCTTGGAGAGTGGTGTCTCCTAGATTGGCTAGGTGTCACTTGGGAGCCTCTGTTAAGATTGTGGAGTTGAACCAAGGAGTTTGTACGGGAAAGGAGATTGCCTACTTCATGAAGATCTACCCTAGTGAGGCAAGTCCTTCGTGGGCGACGGCCATGGTGGGATAGACAAGGTTGCTCTTTCGTGGACCCTTCGTGGGTGGAGTCCTCCGTGGACTCGTGCAACCGTTACCCTTCGTGGGTTGAAGTCTCCATCAATGTGGATGTACGATAGCACCACCTATCGGAACCACGCCAAAAATCTTCATGTCTCCATTTGCGTTTGCACACTCTAATCCCATCCCTTTACATTCTTGCAAATTGCATGATTTACTTTCCACGGCTCATATACTCTTGAAATGCTTGCTTGATATGTATTGTGAATGTTCAAACTTGTGCCAAAACTCCACTTCAAGTTAAAGAAATTAAAAACTGCACATTTTCTTGCTAGGAGTCTATTCACCCCCCCTCTAGACACCTCTTCTCGATCCTATAGCATGACTTGGCGCGTGCGGATAACAATGTTCAGGTTTTGGTGGATCAAAGCAGGGCGCGTCGAGAGGCTAAGCTGGCGGCTCAACAACGATCTCTGGTTTACCCATCGGTGTCCATGGGGGCTGGAGTGACCTCTAGAACCCTTGGTGTACCGTGCCTAGTACCGGCTTTGCTCAATGAGCATCTGCCCAAGGATTTTAAGGGACCTCGCAAGGTGCCTAATTACACGGCGGATCAGCCCCTTGAGGCTTGGAATTAAAGCTATGAGATGGCCATGGAGATGCTGGACGTTAGTGATGCTACATGTGCTAAATATTTCACCATGATGTTGGATGGCCAGCTCATAACTGGTTGAAGGGATTACCTGCCAATTCCATTAGATCATGGGCGGAATTGAAGTCCCGTTTCATTCAGAATTTTAAGGATACATGCAAACTGCCCATGTCGATTCTTGACTTGAACACTTGCATCCAGGGCGAAGGCGAGTCAACAAGCCATTGGGTGCGCCAGATCTCAACCATTATTCACTCCTCAGACAGTATTAATGTCGGCTTAGTTGTCCTCATGTTAGAGAAGAACTGTCGTTTCCTTCCCCTCAAATAGAAGCTGGGGCGGCTTAAGCTCCACTGTAATGATATGGGGGAGCTCATGGCGGCTCTTGTCAAATACGCCGACTTGGATAGTACCAAGGATCCAAAATCTGATGAGGAAAAGGCTGGAAAGGGGAAGAAGAATAGAAATGGAAAGGGGCAGTAGCCCAATACGACGAGTCAAGGTAATAATAGTAAGCGCAAGGCGGACGGCGGTTCAGACTTTGTGGCTAATAACAATGCTCAGAACAATAATCAACGTCGTAAGGGGAAGCCATTCGTACCCCAGATTGGAGGGCCAAGGTTCAATATTGAGGCAGTGATGAATCAGCCTTGCCCAAAGCATAGCACCCCGGATAAGCCGTCTACCCATATGTGGAAAGATTGCTTCATCATGAAGGAGTACCAATGAGGGAGTCCTCGATTAGGGGGTGTTCGGGTAGCCGGACTATACCTTCGGCCGGACTCCTGGACTATGAAGAAACAAGATTGAAGACTTCGTCCCGTGTCCGGATGGGACTTTCCTTGGCGTGGAAGGCAAGCTTGGCGATGCGGATATTCTAGATCTCCTACCATTGTAACCGACTCTGTGTAACCCTAACCCTATCCGGTGCCTATATAAACCCGAATTCGGACGAGCGCAGTTGCCACCAAGGAGCTACCTAAAGAGTCTCATTTTCAAACTCCTATGGCTAAGTGAAAGTGTTAAAGCGTTATAGTCCGGTTGCCTGGCCCGCTGCGCTATCACCTCCTTTGTAGGACCAAGATGTTGGGTTAAGTGTGAAAATGCGTCTTCTGCGAGCACCCCCGCACTATGTGCGTGGGGGCTGAAGCCAACGACTGCCATCTTTCAGATCCTATATACATACACATATATATATATATATACATATATCTTAAAACGGCCGCATAGAAGGTGTTAACAATACTTGGAGGCACAAGTATAAAAAGGGCCACTACAATTTATCAAAATATTACTTTATAATTACATATGCTATCATAACATAGCATCTTTCGGGCACTGCGTCTCTATTACACGAGCGCCTTCAAGAACTTCCTGAAAATAGTGCTCGGAGGGTACTCGGCTTTTGTCCGAATCTCGGGACGCAACAACGGTGGTCTCCATCTCTGCCCAGTATGTCTTAACACGGGCAAGAGCCATCCGTGCGCCCTCTATGCATGCTGACCTCTTCATTGCATTTATACGCGGCACCGCGTCAAGGAATTGCTGCACCAAGCTGAAATAACTCTTCGGCTCCAATCTCCCAGGCCATAGATGACCCACGACGTACTTCATGGCGAGTCCGGACAATCTATTCAGTTCGGCCCATTGGGCCAGGCGATCGTCCACTGCCAATGGACGCTCTGGATTGTGGAACTGTGACCAGAAAAGCTTTTCCACTTCGCAATCTTCTAGATCTCGAAAGTGTTCGGTCGCATCAGCAGCACTTGCTGCCAAATCCAGATAGGTGTCCTCCACACTCCACATCCGGTCCAACGGAGCAAACTTCGGATGACAAAACTTCCTCCGCAGCATAAAGGGCTTTCCAGCCGCAATCCGTTCGGCCTGACGCAGCTCCTCTTTCGCAGCTCTCATCGCAGAGCGAGCGTCCTTGGCAGCGGCAACGGCCTTCTCTAAGTTCGTCTGTCTCGCCCGGTCTTCTTTCTCAAGAAGTTTGCAACGGTCTGCAGCGCTCTTTAACTTCTCGGCCATCTCGGCCATCTCTTCTTTGCTTCGGCAGTGAGCAGCCTGTTCGGCTCTCAGCTCTTCAAGGGCCTTCTCGGCAGCCACATCGCTTTTTCTGGCTTGCTCCTTAGCTCGGGCAAGTTCTGCCCCAAGATTCTCCACGGTGGCCGTACCATCCGCGTCAAGCACACACACTGTAAGACACTGGCATGAAGCTACTCTTACCTAATGCCGCCCGAAGAATTACATACCTTGAGCCTCATCAAGCCGCTTTTTGACAAGCGCGATGTCGGCATCTGCCACGTCCAGTTGCCGCTTTAGTTCGGCCACATCATCAGTTCGGCCTGATTCCGGACACCTCGCCACCTACATTCAAAGGCGACATCTTAGACCTGGGATTATGATCCTCTGCGTGCCGTCATTTCTTGACAACATGCAGAGTCTCAGGGGCTACTATCTACATAGGGCGCATCTTATTTATGCGCAACTGACAAAAGTGTACATTATCTAACGTACCTCAAAACCCGTTAGTAACTTTTGATGGCCACATGCAATCCGCTTTCTGTGGATGAAATCCTTTCAATCACCGTGCCCATCAATGCACGGTGCTCTTCTGAGATAGAAGCTCGCCCCAGCAGAATCTTTAGTTCCTCCGACCGAGCACCAGACGGTGCCAGACTTGCCCTATGACCTCTTTCGAAGGCCGGACGCGGAGAACCTCGGGGGGCCACATAGCTATCTTCCGCCCCTGCCGGATTCGGAGAAACCCTCCACGACGACACCTTAGGGTCGCCCGCCTCACTGGGCGGCACGGCAGGGGGAGGCATCCCGCTCTCCATCATCTCCGGAAGAAGATCCCCCGAAGACGAGCTCTGCTGCGAAGGGCTGAGGTCCAAGCTACAAGGTAAAATTTCGGTTAATCTTCTCAGAAATAAAATCAAGGATTTCTCTCATCCCTCAAAAGGAAAATCTTTTCTCCACTTACGGCTCGCTGGAGGGCTGATCCCCTTGAGGGCGTAGTCCGGCCGAGGAACTCCCCGGCGTCGGACCCTCTGACGAGGATTTTCTCCCCCGTTTTGAGGCCATGGTTTCCGGGTCGTCAGAGGCGGCTCTCTTCTTCCCCTTAGGAGAGGAATTGTCGGTTCCTCCCTTCGGAGCAGCCTCCTTCGAGGGGGCCATAGTTTCCTTGTCCTCCCCCTCCAAAGGCATTATCTCCAGCATCTTGACCAGCACGGGATCCGGCCTGGTTTCAGGAAGGGGAGCCGGACACCTGATCAGCTTTGCCTTCGCTATCCACTCCTGTTTAAAAGGACGGCTCTTTCAGGGGCAAGTTTATGACAATTATACGGATAGAAGGTCCGGGCACAAGGTTGCTTACTTGAGTATCCGGGCGATTGCAGCTTAGGCCTGCGTCCTCGGTTAAGTCCGGACACATCTCTTGTGATCCGAAGAACAATCTATACATCTCCGCGGGCGTTGCACCCATAAAGTTCTGGAGAGCTCGCGGTCCCTCTGGATTAAACTCCCACAGGCAGAGGGAGCGACGTTTGCCGGGTAATATTCGGCGAATCAGCATGACCTGCGTCACCTTGACCAAACTAAGGTCTCCTTCCAAGAGATCCTTAATTCGGCCCTGTAATAGGGGCACGTCTTTGGGAAAACCCCAATCTAATCCTTTGTTGACCCATGACGCTAGCCGTGACGGGGGACCCGAGCGAAAGGCAGGAGGCACCGCCCACTTGGCGCTCCTAGGAGCGGTGATATAGAACCATTCTCGTTGCCACAAGCCGAGCTCCTCTTGAAAGGAGCCCTCGGGCCATGGAGCATCAGCATTCTTACTTACAACAGCACCTCCGCACTCTGCGTGCCGTCCCTCGATCATCTTCGGCTCCACTCCAAAAGTCTTGAGCCATAATCCGAAGTGAGGAGTAACGTGGAGGAACGCTTCGCACACAATGATGAATGAGGAAATGTGGAGGATGGACTCCGGAGCTAAGTCATGAAATTCCAGCCCGTAATAAAACAACAACCCCCTCACGAAGGGATCCATCGGGAAGCCTAACCCCCGAAGGAAGTGAGACATGAACACTACGCTCTCACCGGGCTGGGGATTGGGAATAGCCTGCCCTTGAGCAGGCAACCTATGCGGAATTTCGGCGGTCAAGAACTTAGCCTCTCTCAACTTTAGCACATCCTCCTCCGTGACGGAGGAGGGCATCCATCGGCCATGAAGGTCGGAACCGGACATTGTCGAAGGTCCGAAGCGCCTGGAATCTGAAGCCTAGGGTGTTTGAACTCGAGGCGACGGGCGAACTCGTTTGAGATTGGAAAAAGGAGTAAGGCCTTGGTCTCTTTATAAGAGGTTGAACACCAGGAGCCCTCCCCGCAACCGTTTGGGACTCACCTTTAATTGAGAAAACATGCTAACGGGCACGATTGGGTTACCCACGTCCGCATTGATGAGAATCCCGTAAAGAGGGGGCACACAATCTCTGCTTTGACAAGACGTGCCAAGGAAACCGCCTCGCAAAACATGCTGAGGTGGAAAAGTAAAAACAATTCGAGTAAAGGACTTGGCCGTAGTGTGATAGTGCACTGCGGAATACGTCAGCAGATTTGATTTGTGATTAATATTATTCTCTCTATGGCAATATGTGGAAGCTTATTTTGCAGAACCGGACACTACTCTTGGTGTTTACAAATCTTCTATGAAGGACTTGGAGGAGGAACCCGCCTTGCAATGCCGAAGACAATTTGCGCGCCGGACTCGTCGTCATTGAAGCCTGGTTCAGGGGCTACTGAGGGAGTCCTGGATTAGGGGGTGTTCGGGTAGCCGGACTATACCTTCGGCCGGACTCCTGGACTATGAAGATACAAGATTGAAGACTTCGTCCCGTGTCCGGATGGGACTTCCCTTGGCGTGGAAGGCAAGCTTGGCGATGCGGATATTCTAGATCTCCTACCATTGTAACCGACTCTGTGTAACCCTAACCCTATCCGGTGCCTATATAAACTGGAGGGTTGTAGTCCGTAGGCAATCAACTCCATACACAACAATCATACCATAAGCTAGCTTCTAGGGTTTAGCCTCCTTGATCTCGTGGTAGATCTACTCTTGTACTACCCATTTCATCAATATTAATCAAGCAGGAGTCGGGTATTACCTCCATCGAGAGGGCCCGAACCTGGGTAAAACAAAGTGTCCCCTGTCTCCTGTTACCATCCGGCCTAGACGCACAGTTCGGGACCCCCTACCCGAGATCCGCCGGTTTTGACACCGACAACCAAAATTATGGTTTTCACCAGGACCATAATGGCCTGCATGATGGGTCAGGATTAGGCTCATAGGGGCATAGTTCAAATTCTGGATTCCAGGGCCAAGGCAGTCAAGGTGGTTTTAACCAGCAGTCTAACCAAGGCAATCAGCAGCAACAATGTGGTTATCAGAGCAACCCTAATCATCTGAATAGTGTTGAGTATCATGTGTTCACCACCAGTTTATGCAAACGAGATCAAAATATTCATAAGAGAGCAGTGAATGCGGTTGAGCCGGTGGTTCCTCGATACTTGTGATGGTCTGAGCAGCCTATTGTATGGAGCCGTGAGGATCACCCGCCCCGGGTTGACAATCCGGGTCAGCTGGCTTTGGTGGTAGCTCCTCAGGTTGGAGGATACAAATTTACAGATGTGCTCATGGACGGAGGTAGTAGTATCAATATCCTTTATTATGATACTTTTCGCCGCATGGAATTGACTGATAAAGATCTTAAGCCGTCTTCTACTGTCTTTCATGGAGTGGTGCCTGGTAAGTCGGCGTATCCAGTGGGTAACATAATGTTGGAGGTGGCTTTTGGTGATGAGCATGATTACAGGGCCGAAAAGTTAACCTTTGAGGTTGTTAAGATCAAGAGCCCTTATAACGCCATGTTTGGATGGTCGGCTTACGCCAAATTTATGGCACGGCCTTGTTATGTCTATCTGCAGCTCAAGATGCCGGGTCATAAGGGCACCATCACGGTGCACAGTAACAGGAAGATAGCCTTGGAATGTGAAGAAGGAGACGCTGCTTATACTGAGTCTGTTTGTGCAACAGAAGAGTTGAAATTCTACAAAGACAATGTTGACCCGACAGATATGACCCCCTTGAAAAATCCAACTACTGAGCATGAACCTGTGTTGAAGTTTAAGTCGGCCGATGACACTAAGTTGGTTGATTTTCTTCTAGGCGACTCACCCAAGCAGTTTAGCATCAGTGCTCATATGGATCCAAAATAGGAAAGCGCACTCATCGAGTTCATCCATGAGAATCGGGACATCTTTGCATGGAAGACTTCAGACATGCCGGGTGTACCGAGGAAAACTCACTAAGCACACTCTCAATGTTGATCCAAAATTCAAGAAGTTAAGCAATTCCTTCGTCGTTTTAGTGAAGAAAGGCGTAAGGCCATTGGTGAAGAAGTGGTCCGGCTCTTGGCGGCTAGGTTCATTGTTGAAGTTTTTCATCCTGAGTGGTTGGCTAACCCGGTGCTGGTGCTTAAGAAAAATGGCACGCGGTGTATGTGCATGGATTATACAGACCTTAATAAAGCTTGTTCGGCTGATCCTTTTGCTCTCCCTCGTATTGATCAGATCATCAATGCTACGGCGGGTTGTGAGCGTTTGAGTTTTTTGGATGCTTACTCTGGTTATCATCAGATCAAAATGGCGATTAAGGACCAGGAGAAGACAGCTTTCATCACTCCCTTTGGAGCCTTCTGCTATGCGTCTATGCCTTTTGGGCTCAATAGTGCCTAGGCAACTTATCAGCGGTGTGTTCAGAATTGCCTTCATAGCCAGATTGGGCGCAATGTTCATGCTTATGTGGATGATATTGTTGTGAAATCCAGGCAGAAGGAGACCTTGATAGATGATTTGAAGGAGACCTCTGACAATCTCCAGGTTTACAAAACGATGCTTAACCCGGATAAATGTGTCTTTGGCGTGCCACCAAGTAAGCTCTTGGGTTTTCTGGTCTCGGAGCATGGCATTGAGGCCAACCCGGAGAAGATCAAGGAAATTACTTCGTTGGCTAAGACGTCATGTGTTAATGATGTTCAGCACCTGGCGGGTCGTATTGCAGCATTGAGATGGTTTATAAGCCGCCTGGGAGAGAAGGCCATCCCTCTGTATCAGATGATGAAGAAAACTGATAACTTTGTCTGGAGTAATGCTGGTAATGAAGCGTTTGAGGCACTGAAAAAGCAATTGGCTGAGCCGCCAGTTCTTGCAGCTCCTATTGAGAAGGAGCCCTTGCTTTTGTATGTTGCTGCTAACAGTCGAGCCGTCAGTGTGGCGATTGTTGTTGAAAGAAAGGAGATGGGCAAAGAGTACCCGATTCAGCGGTCGGTTTATTATGTCAGTGAAGTATTCATTGAGTCCAAACAAAGGTACCCACATTGGCAGAAGGTGGTGTATGGGGTGTTTATGGCCAGCTGCAAGTTGTAGCATTATTTTCTGGGTCATCCTTTCACTGTGATCAACTCTGCTCCTTTGGGGGATATTATTCAAAACAAAGAAGCAACCGGACGTGCAACCAAGTGGGCCATTGAGTTTGGACCCCATGTTTTGAAATATATGCCTCAGACAGCTATCAAGTCTCAAGCACTTGTGGACTTCATTAATGACTGGACAGAGTTGCAGATGCCTAAGGAAAGGCCGGATAACACATTTTGAACTATTCATTTTGATGGATCCAGGCAGTTGGAAGGTTCAGGGGCTGGAGTTATTTTGGCTTCCCCACGAGGTGATAAATTTTGTTATGTTTTAAGGTTGATGTTCCCTTGCACTAATAATGCAGCTGAGTATGAGGCCTTGCTCCACGGTCTTCGGATGGCTAAGGAGATGAATCGAAGCCGGGTGAGGTGTTTTGGTGACTCAGACTTGGTGGCCCGGCAAGTTTCAGGCACTTGGTGTAAGTGCATCTAGTGCCACCCCTAGTTGGTTTTGGAGTATTGATGACAAACCTAGTTGAGGGACTAATGTGTTTGTGAGAATTGCAGGATAACACAGGTTGAAGTCCCTCATTGATTCGGTTTCCTACCAGAGATGACCCCTAAAATGTATGAAGACATTGAAGTCAAAGGTGGTATATGAAGATATTCACATTGAAGACTATGACAAGAGAAGACATCGCATGAAGCCTATGGAGCTCGAAGACTTAGATCTTTCGTAGTTCTTTTTCTTCCTCTTTGTTGAGTCATAGGAACCATCGTACTGTTAAGTGGGGTCCAAGAGAACCAGTCAGAATGACTGAAGTGATGCTTAAACAAAACCTATGTCTTCGAGTGAAGACTTTGAGAGCGAATCTTGTCCAGAGTCGGACAAGTTAGCTTTGCTTGTAGTCCAAGTAAAGTTGCCGTGTGAGTTTGAAATCTGACCGTTGGAACACGTGTCAGTTCCTTAGTGACCCAGGGTCATTTCGGACAAATCAGGTCGGGTTGCCTAGTGGCTATAAATAACCCACCCCCTACAACCATAAACGGTTGGCTGCTCAGATTCAAAGTACGGCTTTTGTCGTTTGAGAGCAACCCACCTCGAAGCCTTTGAGAGAGAATTCCTTGCGAGGATAAAGCCCTAACCACCCAGAGACAAGGAGAATTAGGCATCACTTAAGTCTTCTTGTCTGTGTGATCTGAAGACTTATTACAGTTGAGGACTGTGCATCCTCCAGCCGGTTAGGCGTCGCGTTCTGAGCATCCAAGAGACATTGTGGATAGCGGGTGAACGAAGTCTATGAAGGTTTGGGAGTCTACCTTGAAGACTTACCAGAGTGATTGGGCGAGGTCTGTGTGACCTTAGCTCAAGGGGAATACGGTGAGGACTGGGTGTCCTGAGCTGCGTGTTCAGGACTGGGTGTCCGGGACTGTGTGTCCTAAGGTTTAAATACCTAGCCGCCCTAACCAGATGTACAGTTGTCACAGCAACTGGAACTGGTCCAACAAATCATTGTCTTCAACGAGTCACTGGTTTCATCTTCCCTTCCCTTTACTTACTGTTACTCCTTGTGAAGTCATTGTATGATTGCACTATCTTTTATCTTCACTGAGTGACTGCGTTTTCTGTTTGGCTTCATAATATCTTCCTACCTGATCCTTACTACATTGCTGCTATTAGTCATTGTGCTTTCACTCCATTGAATACTTGACTATGGCTTGCCTAGTGTAGTCTACCTTCCGCTGCAGGGTAATAGGTTTATTTCTATCGTTTGTCTTCATAACTTCCATGTTTTGAAGTCTTTCATAAAAATGGCCTATTCACCCCCCCTCTAGTCGATATAACGCACTTTCAATTGGTATCAGAGCCTGGTGCTCCCTTGTTCTATGTGATTCGGTTTAACCACCTGGAGTTTTAGCTATGTCGACTGCAGGGATAATTAAAGTCTCCACTGCATGCCCCGTCTTCGATGGAACTGAATATCCCTACTGGAAGAATAAGATGCGCATGCATCTTGAAGCCATTGACGTCGACCTATGGTATGTCGTCAAGAACAGCGTTCCTAAGGCTGGTGAAGGTGTCACTACTGCTGATGTCAAGAAGTTCGTTCAACTGGACTCTACTGCCAAGAATATCATCTGTGGTCATCTGACCAAAAGACAGTATGGCCGTGTGAGTGCTTTGGAAACATCTAAGCTGGTCTGGGACTGGCTCTCCAAGGTCAATGAAGGTGTCTCAACCCAGAGAGATCAGAGAATCAGTGTCCTTCGCAACCTCTTCAACCGCTTCAAGAGAAATGACAATGAGAATGTCCAGCTCACATTTGACCGACTCACTGACATCACAAATGAGCTTCAAGCCCTCGGCGCTACTGAGATCACCAAACATGAAGTCGTCAAGACACTACTGAGATCACTTGATAGTCCGTTTGACACCCTAGCCCTGATGATTCAAGAACGTCCTGATTTCAAGACACTCGATCCGTCTGACATACTTGAGAGGCTCAACACACATGAGTTTCAGCTTTCTGAGAAAAGAGATATCTACGGTCCAAACTATGGGCGAACTCGTGCCTTGAAGGCAAAAGCTGTCTCCTCATCTGAAGAAGAATCTGACAGCAGTTCGGATGATCCTGAAGACATTGGAAGGGAACTTGCTATGCTTGTGAAGAAGTTCCAAAAATTCACCAAGAAGAAAGGTTTCAGAAAGTCTTCCCGATCAAGCTTAAGGAATGATGAAGCTTCTGCTCACGACTACAAGAAGAAAACATGTCACAAGTGCAAGAAACCTGACCACTTCATCTCTGAGTGTCCATAGTGGGACAATGAGAACAAAAAGAAGAAGAAGGGCAAGGAATATGACTCTGACAACAAGAAGAAGAAGAAATACTCAAAGTCTTCTTCCAAGTCTTCCTCAAAGTCTTCATCACACAAGAAGAGCTCATCTGGCAAGGCACGTGCATTCGTTGGCAAGGAAATGGATTCAGAGAAGGAGTCCGCTTCTGAGGAGGTGGAGGTGGAGTCTGAGGAGGAATCCGATTCAGGCGTCGCAAGTCTGGCTACAGCATACGTTGCCAAGTCCATCTTCAACACTGAAGACAATGACTTCATCACCGACACCGATGCAAATGACAAGGACTACTCCGCTTCTACCTACTGCTTCATGGCACGCGGTGCCAAGGTAAACACACGCACTACTCACTATCAAACATCTAGTGATGATGACTCTGATTGTGGTTCAAGACCCAGCTACAAAACACTTGCTAAAATTGCAACTGAACAACAGAAAGCCATGGAACATATTCAAAAACTCTTAGACAAAAGCGATGATCTGTTGGGCGCTGAAATGACTCGATCTGAGTCCTTAGTTGAAGACATAGAAAATCTTCACGTTAAGTATGAGGAACTTGAAAGTCGTCATGAAACACTCTCAACAACTCATGAAAAGCTTTCCTATGATTATGTTCAAAGGAAGCAAGATCTTGAGAAATTGAGAGCGGCTCATGAAGATCTTCAAAAGGAAAACGAGTCACTTCGCGCCGAATAGATCAGTTCCGCTCAGGAAGGATTTGAACCACCATGTCTTAAATGCATTGAGCGTGATAATGCTATTTCTGTTGCTGAATGTTCTACTGCTGCTACTGCTGCAATATCTTCAACTGTTGATGTGGTAACTAACCCCTCTGCCGAGGATACCACTACTATTGTTGATGAGAATGCTAGGTTGAAGACATTGCTTGAAACAGGGATGTACAAAAGTCTTAAAGAGCATCAGACACTATGTGATGTCCTCAAAAAGCAGATTCTGAACCGAAACCCGAGGAAAGAGGGTGTTGGGTTCGTAAGGAAAATGAATGCTGATGGCTCTTACTGGAAACCTGAGCAGTACCCCAAAACCACATGGGTTGCTGCAAAGGAACCTTCAGCAGATCCATCCAATCTATCAGGCTTCACTTGTGCTAATCCCATTGTCATTGATGAATCCTTTGATGCAAACTATAAACTGTTTAAGAATCAGAATGGTGAAGTGTTTGCCAGGTACATTGGTACTAACTGCAAGAATGGACCGCCTATGAAGAAGATCTGGGTGCCCAAAAGGTGTTTTGAAAATCTTCCTGTGAATGTCGTCATGACACCACAGATGAAGAAGACTAACCCCAGACCACAGGCTTCATACGGCCCAAAGGCTTCATACAGACAGAGGACTCACCTGAGTCGCACTAACGCAAATGTTTTGCGGGGAAACCATACTCAGGCCTATGAATATGAGCGCTATTCATCGAACCGCCATGTTCATAAGACCAAGAACTATTCTGCTTATTCTTATGAGTACTATTGTCCGCCTGCAAGACTTTTTGCTAGGGCTCCAAAGCCAAAGTTCTCAGACGCTCCACTTAGACTTATTGCTTCTAAGCCACCCTTGAAGATGTGGGTGGCTAAGAAAGCTTAACTCTCTTTTGCAGGGAAAGGTCTCCAGCAGAAAACCAAAATCATCTGACGCTATTGCTGGGGACCTTAAACATCTTGTAGGGCGCAAGATCAAATGCCCGAATGGCATTACTATGTACTTCGTTCCTGAATCGCATGCTACTCTCCCTATTAGTCGTAATCTGGATCTAAGCTTTCATAACCCACTGGTTCGTCAAATGTTTTTGCATCACAATTCTCTTCGTGAAGCCTATCCCCCTAACTGCACTGTAGGGTACGACACCAGCGTCTTCAGAATGGATTATTGATAGTGGGTGTACAAATCACATGACTGGCAAAAGAAGTCTTCTTATGGACTCAACCTTACGTCCATCCGACAAGAGCCACATCACATTTGCTGACACTAGTAAAAGTAAGGTATTGGGTCTAGGTAGAGTTGCAATCTCAAAGGATCAACACATGGATAAAGTCATGCTTGTTGAATCCCTTGGCTTCAAATTAATGTCTGTCTCAATGCTTTGCGATTTAAACATGATCGTAATATTTGGAAAATATCGCTGCCTTATTCTAATGGAATCTGACAAGTCTCTAGTGTTTGAAGGGTATCGGAAAGATGATTTGTATGTGGTAGATTTCTCAGCAGGACCACAGCTTGCCGTATGTCTTCTAGCAAAAGCTTCAGAATGCTGGCTCTGGCATCGGAGGCTTGGGCATGCTGGCATGAGGAACCTCCACGCCCTTGCAAAGAAGAAGCATGTCATAGGCATCGAGGGCGTCAAGTTCAAGAAAGATCACTTATGCGGTGCTTGTGAAGAAAGAAAGATGACGAGGGCCAAACATCCCTCGAAGACAATCATGACTACTACTCGACCCTTCGAACTGCTCCACATGGATCTGTTCGGTCCCACTCACTACTCAACTCTTACTACTACTGCTTGTCTCTATGGCTTTTTCATTGTTGATGATTATTCGAGATATACTTGGGTACACATAATCCTTTACAAGACTGAAGTGCAGGATGTCTTCAGACGCTTCGCCAATCGAGCAATGAACAACTATGGCGCCAAGATAAAGCACATCAGAAGTGATAATGGCACTGAATTCAAGAACACTGGCCTTGATACATATCTTGATACCTTGGGCATCACACATGAATTCTCAGCCCCGTACACACCACAGCAGAATGGCGTCGTCGAACGCAAGAACAGAACTCTCATTGAGATGGCCAGAACGATGCTAGATGAATACAAGACTCCCAAGAAAATTCTGGCCTGAAGCTATTGATACTGCATGCCATACAATCAATCGTGTTTATCTTCACAAGCTTCTGAACAAGACATCTTATGAGCTCCTTACTGGCAAGAAGCCAAATGTCAGTTACTTCAGAGTATTTGGCGCCAGGTGCTGGATCAAGGACCCACATCACACCTCAAATTTTTAACCAAAAGCACATGAGGGTTTTATGCTTGGATATGGAAAGGATTTGCAGTCCTATAGAGTCTTCAATCTCTTTCATTATAAAGTGGTTGAAACAGTGGATGTGCGGTTCGATGAGACCAACGGTTCACAAAGAGAGCACCTGCCAAATGTGCTAGATGAAGTTCCATCCAGTGAATCAATCAAGCTAATGGGAACTAGAGAAATTATACCTTCTGAAGCTCATCCTGAAGAAGAACTTATCATCTCAGCACCTGATCAACCTGAAGACAATGCTCAGCCTGAAGACATTCCCTCTAACAACGACAATGATCAGCAAGAGCAAAATCTTCGCCCAGTACATCCTCGTGTTGCCAATGAAGTGCAGATTGAAAGAATAATTGATAGCATCAATGCACCCAGTCCACTCACTCGTTCAAGGGCAACTCAGCTAGCAAATTTCTGTGGGCACTTCGCATTCGTCTCAATAACAGAACCCAAGAAAGTTGAAGAAGCCTTCATGGAACCTGAATGGATTCAAGCTATGCAAGAAGAGCTTCAACAATTTGAGCTGAATAATGTATGGGAACTGGTCAAGCGTCCCGATCCTCGGAAGCGCAACATAATAGGAACAAAATGGATATACCGCAACAAACAAGATGAGCATGGTCAAGTTGTCAGAAACAAAGCTCGTCTCGTTACTCAAGGATATACTCAAGTGGAAGGCATTGACTTCGATGAAACATTTGCTCCTGTGGCTAGACTTGAAGCCATACGCATACTGCTGGCCTATGTAAATCATCACAACATACTTCTTTATCAAATGGATGTGAAGAGCGCCTTTCTCAATGGCAAGATTGAAGAAGAAGTGTATGTTGCACAACCACCTAGCTTTGAAGATCCAAAACATCCTGACATGGTATACAAGCTCAACAAGGCACTGTATGGCCTCAAACAAGCCCCTCGGGCCTGGTATGACACACTCAAATACTTCCTGAAGAGCAAAGGCTTCATACCTGGTTACCTCGACCCCACTCTCTTCACGAAGACATATGATGGTGAAATGTTTGTGTGCCAAATATATGTGGATGACATTATCTTCGGCTGCACCAATCAGAAGTACAGTGAAGAGTTTGGATATATGATGCAAGAGCAATATCAAATGTCTATGATGGGAGAGCTGAAGTTCTTTCTCGGTCTTCAAATACGACAGCAACACAATGACATCTTCATATCTCAAGAGAAGTATCTCAAAGATTGCCTGAAGAAGTTCGGTATGCAAGACTGCAAAGGCTTCACGACGCCAATGCCAGCCAAGCATCATCTGGGTCCTGAAAACAATGGTAAAGAGTTCGATCAAAAGGTATACCGCTCCATGATTGGTTCTTTACTTTATCTATGTGCATCTAGGCCAGATATTATGCTTAGTGTTTGCATGTGTGCTCGATTCCAAGCGGCACCAAAGGAGTCGCATCACTTAGCTGTGAAGCGAATTCTTCGATATTTGGCTCACACCCCAACTCTAGGATTATGGTATCCAAAGGGCTCAGAGTTTGATCTGGTTGGATTCTCGGATGCTGATTATGCTAGTGACAAGGTGGATCGCAAGTCTACATCAGGCACATGTCATTTTCTGGGACGATCACTTGTATGTTGGTCTTCAAAGAAGCAGAACTGTGTATCTCTCTCCACTGCTGAATCTGAATACATTGCTGCTGGATCTTGCTGCGCTCAGCTTCTGTGGATGAAGCAAACACTCAAGGACTATGGCATTCATCTGAATCAAGTGCCACTCTACTGCGCCAACGAAAGCGCCATCAAGATTGCCAACAACCCAGTTTAGCACTCGAAGACAAAGCACATTGAAATTCGTCATCAATTTCTCAGAGATCATGTTGTGAAGGAAGATATTGATATCATACACGTCAACACTGAAGAGCAATTGGTAGATATCTTCACCAAGCCCTTGGATGAGAAGAGATTTTGCAAGTTACGGTGTGAGCTAAATATCCTGGAATCCTCAAATGTCCTGTGATCAGGCACACATCCTAACCCTTATGCATATTGATGACTTAGATGTGCAACACACGAAGTAAAGTATATCTTCAATCAATGAAGACATACATTCTAAGTGTGAATACATTAATGTGGAATTTGACTTCGAAGCGCCACGATAATTGTGCGCTGTGTCTGGGTCTAATACTTCCTATACGGTGGGTAACGCCACCACCAAATGTTCTATTTGAAGTGTTTCACTCATGGCGTTACCTTGCTATGTCTTCACATTTGGTTTGGCTTCAATCTCAACATGTCTTCATGATTATCTTCACTATGTTGATTATATATATATACTAGTGTTATGTCCTCTATAGCATTCACTTATAGCTATGTCTTCTTGTTGAATCTTTTGAACTAAGTGAATGTGATTGGACCCTAACCTCTCTGTGCTTTCTATCTCAAACTCTATCTCTCCAAATCATATGCATTCTATTGAAACTGTCGAATGTCTTCTCTGCGTCCTTGTCAGCAGAAGATACAGAGACAAACCTTAAGTCCGCTTTCAATGCTCATTCCTCCACATGAAACCCGGAGAAGTAGGAACGACCACCCGACAATCCAAGCGTGCGTGGGACGTGGAACAAACCCCAAAATTCTGCATGATGGCCACGTGTTCCTCAGATGCGAATCGCTAGGGGCACCTGTGTAATAACGCAGTGCCGCCCCTGTACCTATAAATACACAATTCACGGCGGTCATTATCTCTTCTTCCACTCTCGCACGAACCCTAGCGCCACCGCTAGCCCTCGACGACGCCGGCGACGAAGCGCTTCGCTGCCGCAACCTCTCCGACGCTGTCTTCACGCTGACCGCAGACATCGTCCTCTCCGCCGTCACCGTAGGTGTCCTCCATCGCCAAGTTAGGGCACGGAAGATCGAACTGCTCGGCCTCATCTTCCACTCCATCTAGCAGTTCTTAGTGTGGTAAATAAAACTTCCTTTTTACAGCACCGTTGATCCTATGGCTTTGTCACTTTCTACCACAAGCAGTTTCTATTCACACAAGTTAGATCTCTCTCATACTGCATCTCATAACATGCCTAGTATATTCACTTATGCTTCACAAAGTAGTTAGATTCCTCACTTGGACTGATCTCTGGATTCGTACAAATCTGGAACCAACTCCTTATCTACGAGTGAATGTCTTCGCACGATGAGGTCAATGTCTTCTAAACTGATTTATATTCAAAATCTTCTAAGAATGCATATGACCTCTTCCCCTTCCCTCGCACCTTAATGCTATCACAGGTACATGTCCGTGGGAGAATCCCTTGGTTCTCATAGTTTGCATTCATTTGCAGAATTCTTACAGCATCATATCAATTCTCCCGAAGCCAGTTCCTGCCTGTCCAGCAAGCGAAAGCCCTTGAAGCCTTTGAACGTATTGAAGCCTTTCAATTTAAAGTTCATGGCTTCAGAGAAATCAGCAAGGAAGGGTGGCAGAAAGCGTCGTGGAGAAACATCAAGAGATCTGCCAGATGACCTCTCAGAACTGTACAAGACAGATCCTGAAGAGGATTACAATCAGCGCAAAACACGAATCCAATGGATTCGACGCTATTGGGCAGAATAGTGGTTCAAGTACAGATTTGTGACAAAGGAATATGCTGAAAAGAATGCCATCAAGCGACCATGGGGAGACATCCTCTACAAAAATCTTCAACCCGGGACCAGAGATGAAGCCATTGAACAAGGCTTCTATCCCTGCATGGTCCGTGGACCACAACCTGCGGATGCTGACCCATCGTCCCTGCTATGGTGTCGTGACGACATTTTGTTCAAGCGCAACTTTCAGTTTGCCCAGAACTCAGTGAAGCAAAACAAGAAGACATTGGGACTAGACTTCAACCCTGGTCCTTCTGCTCCAAGGGCTGACGGCACACGTGATGCAGAACCCAATGTCGTCGGTCCTTTCTACAACCTTGAAGGTCTCATCACCCATATCTTGGTTCAAGGGACTGCAGTGAATGAGCCTGCAGCTGACGCTGAATCAGATGAAGCGCCTGCAGCGCCGAAGCCAAAGAAGTTGAAGAAGCCTAAAGCTTCAAAGCCTGCCCCTTCACCAAAAATCTCACGGGCGAAGCCACTGGCAACTGCACCTCCTAAAGACAGTGTGCAGTCTAAAGATTTATCACGCATCTCCAAGCCCCAGAAGGTCAAGATGCCTCTGCCACACACCGGCCAAGAGCTAACAGCTGCTGCCATTCTGCGCAATGATGCCATTGATCTATCAAGTGATGAAGATCTTGCAGATGACGCTCTTGAGCAACTCATCAAGAGCAAAGAAGAAGCAGAAATCTTCAATGATCTGCCTCTCTTTGATGTAACAATCATTCACAACTTCATTGATGAATGGTTTGACACGCCAAACATCAGCTTCGACGATGTCCAACTACCCATTGGCCTCAGTGTCACCTTCCATGGCGCCATTGCTTCAGAGTTAGCTATCGCCCAGCGCATTGTTGAACTGAAGCAGAAGATTGACTTTGAGAAATCTCAGTTCAAGAAGCATATGGCCAAGCTCAGCGTGCAAGATGTGAAGAATTTCAAGATTATGCTGCACGAGCTCAAGGAAGCCTTTCTAAAGAAACGTGCAGAAGCTCAGGGCTCTCGTGAGTGCATGAAGGTCCTGGCTGATAGGTGTGTGCAAGCCTACAATGAGGCTGAGAAACGCAAGGCCCTTGGGCGTCCTGGCATCGACCCCAGGGTGGCTGCCAAGAAGCAGAAGAAGCCCGCTATGGCTGAACCTGAAGCACCAAGGCAGGAGGCAGATCCCCTTGTCTTCCCAACTAGCATGACTGGCCCGAAGCCAAAGGCCAGGTCAACCGCTTCAGAACTGAAGAAGACCAGGATTGCTGAGGCTGAAGCAAGGAAGAGAAAACATCCTGAAGCCTCTGCTACTGCCCCCGCCAAGAAGAAAAGAAAGACCAAGAAGGAATGGGCTGCTCCCACAGAGCCCTTGATTGTTGAACCCATTTCCATGGTTCACCCCGACGCCAATCCACAAGAACGTCAACTGACTGTCCATGAGCCTGCTTTCACAGAGGCTCATGAAGCTGAAGACTTTCCAGCAGCTGATCCCATCGTTGCTGAAGACATTGGTCACCATGACCATGTTGAAGATGATGCAGCCCTTCCTCAGCTAGAACACCAACAGGTATCATCGCCTGTGCTAACGCACAGCGAACTCATCAGCATTGGTCGTCCACTAACGCCAATTGCACAGGATGCTTCATGGGCGGATCGCCCACAAGAGAATGAAGACTTTGAGGCCCAGCCAACATCAACTCCACAGTCATCACCTGCGTTGCTCAGGCTTCGCAAAGGTCCAAGGCCACAAGTCTCTGCTGAAGACAATCCGGCTGCATCAACCGCGGAAGAAGAAGTCCCACAAGTTGCCACTCCCCTATCCCACCAAGAAGCGGTTCTCGAGGAGAACGTGATCGTGACCGACCCTCCTACTCGTCAAGTGGAGGTTGAACATCTTGAGGCTGCCACCACCAACACCACTGAAGCCACTGACGCTGTCATGGCTGAAGCTAATGTGGAGCCCTCACCAACAAAAGCACCAGAAGTCAGCGAAGCCACTGATCCCGCCGCTTCTGTTCCTGCGTCTGCTGCTGGTCCCCAGTTCGACTATCATGTTGAGCACAGGCCTCAGGTACAGAAGCCAATCCCAAGATTGCCAAGGTTCCCAGGTCCTGCATCAGCACCTGGCTCCTTCAATATCAATGGCTTCAGAGCAGACAACACATTCTTCAATAGCTCCAGGAACCCCTACTCGAGGGAAAGAATATCATCTGATCGGTTCTGCAGTTATCCGCAGCGAAGCTATTACTCATGCGTTCTTTACAACCAAGATCGCATCTTCCCACACAAGCGCCTTGACATTGAAGCAATAGCTGGTCTGCCCTATTTGGAAGAAGCTCTGGATTGCTTCAAAGAAGTTGGACTGCTGTCGTTCATCACTGACCAAGAGCATTGGAATGAAGAGTTGCTGCTCCAATTCTATGACACACTTCACATCCGTGGGTATAGCAGAGATCCGAAGACTTGGGTCCTGGAGTGGATGACAGGAAACGTTCATCACGAAGCCAAAGCCTTTGACATCATTGAGATCACTGGTTTGCCCACTCCTGGTGATCTCTACGAGCATGGCTGTCAGCTTCATAGTGAAGCTATTGAGAGCATCTTTCAGAAGACTGAACCTAATATGAGTCAGATGCTCAGTATGATGAAGCCATTGCCCCAAGATGCTGCTTATCCCACGGAGTTATTTATTGAAGACCTTGAGTATCTGCCAAGAACCATTTATCACATCATAAGGCAAACTCTCTGGCCAATCAAAGGACATTCTCCCCATGCCAAGCTGGAAGGTGCAATGAAGACTTTGGTCTTCTACATTCTTCATGGAAAATTCTTCAATACACAGGATTTCTTCATTCGCCAACTTGCTGCATCTGGCTCTGATCTGTTTGGTTTGAAGTTCTACGCCCCTTGGGTGATGCGGCTGATCAAACTTCACTCCGCTATCTCATATCAGCCCTCTGCCCGCAATCATCGGATCTTTTTGCCTGATGTGGATATGTCTATTGAAGCCATCTATCTTGCGCCTGCCAAGGAACCTCTAAGTCTTCAAAATGCAGAGCATCAAAGTTTTTCTCAGAACGTTGAAGGCGTTGAAGCCGTAACTCGTGTGTATCCTTTGGCTGGCACTACACGTGCACCGCATCCTGCTCTCACTGAAGCCACTGACAGTACAACTGCTCCACGACCCAAGAAGCGCACTCGTGTTCTCAACGACCGAGAGCTTCTTGTGGCTCTTCATCAAAAGCAGGATAGGCATCATGACTGGCTGAAGCGTCAAATGCAAAGCCACTTGGTGGATGTTAATCGCATTCGCAATCTTGCCACCAAGAATGCTTTTGTTGCCCATGAAACCTCTCGCCGCACATGGAAAGGGCTGACGCTGATGTGTTCTGAAGATGATCTTCAACAGGATGGCTTCACTGAGCGATTCAAGTTTGACTCCACACCTCCTCGAAGGGAAGTGCTGCGACGAACTCCATCCCTTGAAGACTCTGAGTTCTCTTCCTCTGCTGCAACTGTGAATGCCAGAGTGATCGAGGATGAAGACGATGCTACTTCACCGCCACCTCCTTCAGCATGCTTCGACTCTGCTCCAAGCTCTTCTGCACCGCCAAACACCACCAATGACCCTGCTGCTTCACCTACTCTCCATGGGAACGAGTAGATGCTCTATGTCTTCAAACCTTTTTGGTCCTTACTGACAAAAGGGGGAGAAGCATATGAGTTTGATAGTCTTCAAGCGGGTCCATATGGGCAGGTGCTTTATATTTTGCTTCGTGCTTACAACTCTCGTTTTGCTACATTTGGCTCTTTGAGTTGTGACACTTAAACTCGATGGTCGTCTGCTACTTATTTGCCACCTTGTGTTGCGATGATAAATTCCGCATGTGCGACGATAAATTCCGCACTTAGATCATTCTGCAGACGTCCATTTTCCATTATGCATGTCATTATCTTCACATACTTTCTCATGCATAGTGGATTGTCATCATAAGTTGAAGTGGATCTCCACAAGTACAACCTGCCATGTGCATTTGCATTCCAAAAGCAAATTACTTATATGCACATCTTCAGGGGGAGCCCTTGCAACTTATGAAGACAATTCCTTATCCTTTACAATTTCACAGACTATATTCCCCGTTGAAAACTTCAACTAGTTTGTCATCAATCACCAAAAAGGGGGAGATTGTAAGTGCATCTAGTGCCACCCCTAGTTGGTTTTGGAGTATTGATGACAAACCTAGTTGAGGGACTAATGTGTTTGTGAGAATTGCAGGATAACACAGGTAGAAGTCCCTCATTGATTTGGTTTTCCTACCAGAGATGACCCCTAAAAATGTATGAAGACATTGAAGTCAAAGGTGGTATATGAAGATATTCACATTGAAGACTATGACAAGAGAAGACATCGCATGAAGCCTATGGAGCTCGAAGACATAGATCTTTCGTAGTTCTTTTTCTTCCTCTTTGTTGAGTCATAGGAACCACCGTACTGTTAAGTGGGGTCCAAGAGAACCAGTCAGAATGACTGAAGTGATGCTTAAACAAAACCTATGTCTTCGAGTGAAGACTTTGAGAGCGAATCTTGTCCAGAGTCGGACAAGTCAGCTTTGCTTGTAGTCCAAGTAAAGTTGCCGTGTGAGTTTGAAATCTGACCGTTGGAACACGTATCAGTTCCTTAGTGACCCAGGGTCATTTCGGACAAATCAGGTCGGGTTGCCTAGTGGCTATAAATAGCCCACCCCCTACAACCATAAACGGTTGGCTGCTCAGATTCAGAGTACGGCTTTTGTCGTTTGAGAGCAACCCACCTCGAAGCCTTTGAGAGAGAATTCCTTGCGAGGATAAAGCCCTAACCACCCAGAGCCAAAGAGAATTAGGCATCACTTAAGTCTTCTTGTCTGTGTGATCTGAAGACTTATTACACTTGAGGACTGTGCATCCTCCAGCCGGTTAGGCGTCGCGTTTTGAGCATCCAAGAGACATTGTGGATTGCCGGTGAACGAAGTCTGTGAAGGTTTGGGAGTCTACCTTGAAGACTTACCAGAGTGATTGGGCGAGGTTTGTGTGACGTTAGCTCAAGGGGAATACGGAGAGGACTGGGTGTCCTGAGCTGCGTGTTCAGGACTGGGTGTCCGGGACTGTGTGTCCTAAGGTTTAAATACCTAGCCGCCCTAACCAGACGTACAGTTGTCACAGCAACTGGAACTGGTCCAACAAATCATTGTCTTCAACGAGTCACTGGTTTCATCTTCCCTTCCCTTTACTTACTGTTACTCCTTGTGAAGTCATTGTATGATTGCACTATCTTTTATCTTCACTGAGTGACTGTGTTTTCTGTTTGGCTTCATAATATTTTCCTACCTGATCCTTACTCCATTGCTGCTATTAGTCATTGTGCTTTCACTCCATTGAATACTTGACTATGGCTTGCCTAGTGTAGTCTACCTTCCACTGCAGGGTAGTAGGTTTATTTCTATCGTTTGTCTTCATAACTTCCATGTTTTGAAGTCTTTCTTAAAAATCGCCTATTCACCCCCCTCTAGTCGATATAACGCACTTTCACTTGGGATTCCAAGGGCCCGCTCATGGTGGTCTATCGCCGAGAGGTGGATGTTATTGCTGGCCATTTCAAGGGTTATCAAGTGGAACATATTGATCGCAGGAAAAATGAGGCGGCTGATGCTTTAAGCTGCTTGGGATTCCATCCTAAGCCGGTACCACCTATTGTTTTCCTTGATATTTTGCATAACCCCTCAGTCAAATTGCCTACAGAGGAAGATCTTGTTGTTCCTGACCCGGAGGTACAATTGGTGGTGGCTCTTCACGCTATTCCTGATTGGACTATTCCATATTTTGTTTATATGACTCGAGGCGAGTTACCTGATGATGAAACTTTGGCCAGGCAGATAACCCGGCGGTCTAAGTCAATGACTATTGTCAATGGAGAGTTGCACCGATGCAACGTCATGATACGTCTCCAACGTATCTATAATTTTTGATTGTGCCATGCTATTATATTATTTGCTTTGGATGTTTAATGGGCTTTATTATACACTTCTATAATATTTTTGGGACTAACCTACTAACCCAAGGCCCAGTGCAAATTGTTGTTTTTTTCCTATTTCAGTGTTTCGCAGAAAAGGAATATCAAACGGAATCCAAATGGAATGAAACCTTCGGGAGAGTTATTTTTGGAACAAACGTGATCCAGGGGACTTCGAGTAGACGTCAAGAAAGGAGTGAGGAGGCTACGAGGTAGGGAGGTGCACCTGCCCCCCTGGGCGTGCCCCCCCCACCCTTGTCGGCCCCTCGCAGCTCCACCGACCTACTTCTTCCTCCTATATATATCCATATACCCCGAAAACATCCAGGAGCACCATGAACCCTATTTCCACCGCCGCAACCTTCTATACCCAAGAGATCCCATCTTGGGGCCTTTTCCGGAGCTCCATCGGAGGGGGAATCAATCACGGAGGGCTTCTACATCAACACCATAGCCTCTCCAATGATGTGTGAGTATTTTACCATAAACCTTCGGGTCCATAGTTATTATCTAGATGGCTTGTTCTCTCTCTTTGGATCTCAATACAAAGTTCTCCTTGATCTTCTTGGAGATCTATTCGATGTAATTCTTTTTGCGGTGTGTTTGTCGAGATCCGATGAATTGTGGGTTTATGATCAAGATTATCTATGAACAATATTTGATTCTTCTCTGAAATCTTTTATGTATGATTCGTTATCTTTGCAAGTCTCTTCGAATTATCAGTTTGGTTTGGCCTACTAGATTGATCTTTCTTGCAATGGGAGAAGTGCTTAGCTTTGGGTTCAATCTTGCGATGTCCTTTCCCAATGACAGCAGGGGTAGCAAGGCACGTATTGTATTGTTGCCATCGAGGATAAAAAGATGGGGTTTATATCATATTGCTTGAGTTTATCCCTCTACATCATGCCATCTTGCTTAATGCGTTATTCTGTTCTTATGAACTTAATAATCTAGATGCATGCTGGATAGCGGTCGATGTGTGGAGTAATAGTAGTAGATGCAGAATCGTTTCGGTATACTTGTCGCAGACGTGATGCCTATATACATGATCATGCCTAGATATTCTCATAATTATGCACGTTTCTATCAATTGCTTGACAGTAATTTGTTTACCCACCGTAATACTTATGCTATCTTGAGAGAAGCCACTAGTGAAACCTATTGCCCCCGGGTCTATTTTCTATGATATAAGTTTCCAATCTATTTTATTTTGCAATCTTTATTTTCCAATCTATATAATAAAAATACCAAAAATATTTATCTTATTATCTCTATTAGATCTCACTCTCGTAAGTGACCGTGAAGGGATTGACAACCCCTTTATGTGTTGGTTGTGAGGTTCTTATTTGTTTGTGTAGGTGCGAGGTGACTTGCGTGTAGTCTTCTACTGGATTGATACCTTGGTTCTCAAAAACTGAGGGAAATACTTACGTTACTTTGCTGCATCACCCTTTCCTCTTCAAGGGAAAACCAACGCAGTGCTCAAGAGGTAGCAAGAATGGTTTCGGGCGTCGTTCCCGGGGAGATCTATGCACAAGTCAAGACATACCAAGTACCCATCACAAACTCTTATCCCTCGCATTACATTATTTGCCATTTGCCTCTCATTTTCCTCTCCCCCACTTCACCCTTGCCGTTTTATTCACCCTCTTTTTCCGCTCGCCTCTTTTTTGCTTGCTTCTTGTGTGCTTGTGTGTTGGATTGTTTGTCACGATGGCTCAAGATAATACTAAATTGTGTGATTTTTCCAATACGAACAATAATGATTTTATTAGCACTCCGATTACTCCCATTACCGATGCTGAATCTTGTGAAATTAATACTGCTTTGCTGAATCTTGTCATGAAAGATCCGTTTTCTGGCCTTCCTAGTGAAGATTCTACTACCCATCTAAACATCTTTGTTGATTTGTGTGATATGCAAAAGAAGAAAGATGTGGATAATGATATTGTTAAATTGAAGCTATTCCCGTTTTCGGTTAGAGATCGTGCTAAAACCTGGTTTTCTTCTTTGCCTAAAAATAGTATTGATTCTTGGAATAAGTGCAAAGATGCTTTTATCTCTAAGTATTTTCCTCCCGCTAAGATCATCTCTCTTAGAAATGATATTATGAACTTTAAGCAACTAGATCATGAGCATGTTGCACAATCTTGGGAGAGGATGAAATTGATGATTCGCAATTGCCCTACTCATGGTTTGAATTTATGGATGATCATACAAAAATTTTATGCTGGATTGAATTTTTCTTCTAGAAATCTTTTAGATTCGGCTGCGGGAGGCACTTTTATGGAAATCACTTTAGGAGAACTTACCAAACTCCTAGATAATATTATGGTTAATTATTCTCAATGGCACACCGAAACATCTACAAGTAAAAAGGTTCATGCTATAGAAGAAATTAATGTTTTGAGTGGAAAGATGGATGAACTTATGAAATTGTTTGCTAATAAGAGTTTTTCTTCTGACCCTAATGATATGCCTTTGTCTACTTTGATTGAGAATAATAATGAATCTATGGATGTAAATTTTGTTGGTAGGAACAATTTTGGTAACAACATGTATAGAGGAAACTTTAATCATAGGCCGTATCCTAGTAATTCCTCTAATAATTATGGTAATTCCTACAATAATTCTTATGGAAATTATAATAAGATTCCCTCTGATTTTTAATCTAGTATTGAAGAATGTATTAGTTCGCAAAAGAGTTTCAATGCTTTGATTGAAGAAAAATTGTCTAAGATTGATGAGTTGGCTAGGAACGTGGATAGAATTTCTCTTGATGCTGATTCTTTGAAACTTAGATCTATTCCACCTAAGCATGATATCAATGAGTCTCTCAAAAGCCATGCGAATTTCCATTGATGAGTGCAAAGAAAGAACCGCTAGGATGCGTGGAAAAAAAGATTGCTTTATAAAAGCGTGTTCTTCTAGTTTTGACGATAATAAGGATGAAGATCTAAAATTAATTAATGTGTCTCCTATTAAATCTTTGTTTTGCAATATGAATCTTGATAATGATGGTACTGGAGATGAGTCAACTTTAGTTAAAAGGCGTCCCAATGATTCAGAGTTTTTAGATCTTGATGCAAAAATTAATAAAAGTGGGATTAAAGAGGTCAAAACTTTACATAGCAATGAACCAACTATTTCGGATTTTAAGGGATTTAATTATGATAATTTATCTTTGATAGATTGTATTTCCTTGTTACAATCCGTGCTAAATTCTCCGCATGCTTATAGTAAAAATAAAGCTTTTACCAAACATATCGTTGATGCTTTAATGCAATCTTATGAAGAAAAGCTTGAAATAGAAGTTTCTATCCCTAGAAAACTTCATGATGAGTGGGAACCTACTATTAAAATTAAGATTAAAGATCATTAATGCTATGCTTTATGTGATTTGGGTGCTAGCGTTTCCACGATTCCAAAAACTTTGTGTGATGTGTTAGGTCTCCGTGAATTTGATGATTGTTCTTTAAATTTGCATCTTGTGGATTCCACTATTAAAAAACATGTGGGAAGGATTAACAATGTTATTATTGTTGCAAATAGGAATTATGTGACCGTAGATTTCATTGTTCTTGACATTGATTGCAATCCTACATGTCCCATTATTCTTGGTAGACCTTTACTTAGAACGGTTGGTGCAATTATTGATATGAAAGAAGGGAATATTAGATTCCAATTTCCGTTAAGGAAAAGCATGGAACACTTTCCTAGAAATAAAATTAAATTACCTTTTGAATCTATTGTGAGAGCCACCTATGAATTGCATACCAAAGATGATAATACCTAGATCTATTCTTCCTTTAATGCTAGCTTGGGGCGTTAAACGATAGCGCTTGTTGGGAGGCAACCCAATTTTATTTTTGTTTCTTGCTTTTTGGTTATGTTTAGTAGTAAATAATTCATATGTCCTATGTTTATATGTGGTTTTATGCTTTTAATTAGTGTTTGTGCCAAGTAGAACCTTTGGGAAGACTTGGGGAAAGTTTTTGCGATCTTGCTGTAAAAACAGAAACTTTAGCGCTCACGAGTTTAGCTGCCATATTTTACTGGAGAGTGCGATTAGGTTGATTCTTTTTTCCAATAATTAATAGACAAATTCCTCACGTCCACAAATTTATTTCATAATTTTGGGGTTGCATAAGTATTCGAAACCTGCAGATTACTACAGACTGTTCTGTTTTTGACAGTTTCTGTTTTTCGTGTGTTGTTTGCTTATTTTTGATGAATCTATGGCTAGTATCGGAGGGTACGAACAATAGAGAAGTTGGAATAAAGTAGGTTTAACACCAATATAAATAAATAATGAGTTCATTACAGTACCTTAAGTGGTGGTTTGTTTTCTTATACTAACGGAGCTCGTGAGATTTTGTGTCGAGTTTTGTGTTGTGAAGTTTTCAAGTTTTGGGTAAAGATTTGATGGATTATGGAATAAGGAGTGGAAAGAGCCTAAGCTTGGGGATGCCGAAGTCACCCCAAGGTAAAATTCAAGGACAACCAAAAGCCTAAGCTTGGGGATACCCCAAAAGGCATCCCCTCTTTCGTCTTCATCCATCGGTAACTTTACTTGAGGGTATATTTTTATTCACCACATGATATGTGTTTTGCTTGGAGCGTCTTGTATGATTTGAGTCTTTGATTCTTAGTTTACCACAATCATCCTTTCTGTACAAACCTTTTGGGAGAGACACACATGAATCAGAATTTATTAGAATGCTCTATGTGCTTCACTTATATCTTTTGAGCTAGATAATTTTGCTCTAGTGCTTCACTTATATCTTTTAGAGCACGGTGGTGGTTTTATTTTATAGAAATTATTGATCTCTCATGCTTAACTTATATTGTTTTGAGAGTACTTTAGAACAGCATGGTAATTTGCTTTGGCTATAAAGTTGGTCCTAATATGATAGGCATCCAAGATTCGTATAATAAAAACTTTCATAAAAAGGTGCATTGAGTACTATGAGAAGTTTGATACTTGATAATTGTTTTGAGATATAAAGATGGTGATATTAGAGTTGTGCTAGTTGAGTAGTTGTGAACTTGAGAAATACTTGTGTTGAAGATTGCAAGTCCCGCAGCATGCATGTATGGTAATCGTTGTGTAACAAATTTGAAGCATGAGGTGTTCTTTGATTGTCTTCCTTATGAGTGGCGGTCGGGGACGAGCGATGGTCTTTTCCTACCAATCTATCCCCTAGGAGCATGTGCGTAATGCTTGGTTTTTGATGACTTGTTGATTTTTGCAATAAGTATGTGAGTTCTTTATGACTAATGTTGAGTCCATGGATTATACTCACTCTCACCTTTCCATCATTGCTAGCCTCTTCGGTATCGTGCATTGCCCTTTCTCACCTTGAGAGTTGGTGAAAACTTCACCGGTGCATCCGAACCCCGTGATATGATACGCTCTATCACACATAAACCTCCTTATATCTTCCTCAAAACAGCCACCATACCTACCTATTATGGCATTTCCATAGCCATTCCGAGATATATTGCCATGCAACTTTCCACCGTTTCATTTATGACATGCTTCATCATTGTCATATTGCCTTGCATGATCCTGTAGTTGACATCGTATTTGTGGCAAAGCCACCATGCATAATTTATCATACATGTCACTCTTGATTCATTGCCCTTCCCGGTACACCGCCGGAGGCATTCATATAGAGTCATATTCTGTTCTAGTATCGAGTTGTAATCATTGAGTTGTAAATAAATAGAAGTGTGATGATCATCATTAATAGAGCATTGTCCCAAATAAAAACAAAAGGGGAAGGCCCAAACAAGAAAGGATCCAAAAAAGAGAAATAAAAAGGGACAATGCTACTATCCTTTTTTTCACACTTGTGCTTCAAAGTAGCACCATGATCTTTATGATAGAGAGTCTCTTGTTTTGGCACTTTCATATACTAGTGGGAATTTTTCATTATAGAACTTGGCTTGTATATTCCAACAATGGGCTTCCTCAAATGCCCTAGGTCTTCGTGAGCAAGCAAGTTGAATGCACATCCACTTAGTTTCTTTTGTTGAGCTTTCATACATTTATAGCTCTAGTGCATCCGATGCATGGCAATCCCTACTCCTTGCATTGACATCAATTGATGGGAATCTCCCTAGCCCGTTGATTAGCCGTGTCAATGTGAGACTATCTCCTTTTTTGTCTTCTCCACATAACCCCCATCATTATACTCTATTCCACCCATAGTGCTATATCCATGGCTCACGCTCATGTATTGCGTGAAAGTTTAAAAAAGTTTGAGATTACTAAAGTATGAAACAATTGCTTGGCTTGTCATCGGGGTTGTGCATGATGAGAGCATTCTTGTGTGACGAAAATGGAGCATGACCAAACTATATGATTTTGTAGGGATGAACTTTCTTTGGCCATGTTATTTTGAGAAGACATGATTGCTTAGTTAGTATGCTTGAAGTATTATTATTTTTATGTCCATATTGAACTTTTGTCTTGAATCTTTCGGATCTGAATATTCATGCCGCAATAAAGACAATGATATTGAGAATTATGCTAGGTAGCATTCCACATCAAAAATTCTGTTTTTATCATTTACGTACTCAAGGACGAGCAGGAATTAAGCTTGGGGATGCTTGATATGTCTCCAACGTATCTATAATCTTTGATTGTTCCATGCTATTATATTATTTGTTTTGGATGTTTAACGGGCTTTATTATACACTTTTATATTATTTTTGGGACTAACCTAGTAACCCAAGGCCTAGTGCAAATGGCTGTTTTTTTGCTTATTTCAGTGTTTCGCAGAAAAGGAATATCAAACGGAATCCAAACGGAATGAAACCTTTGGAAGAGTTATTTTTGGAACAAGCGTGATCCAGGGGACTTGGAGTAGACATCAAGAAAGGAGCAAGGAGGCCACAAGGCAGGGAGGTGCGCCTGCCCCCTAGGCGTGCCACCCCACCCTCGTGGGCCTCTCGCAGCTCCACCGACCTACTTCTTCCTCCTATATATATATATATATATATATCCATATATCCCAAAAACATCCAGGAGCACCACGAAACCCTATTTCCACCGCTGCAACCTTTTGTACCCAAGAGATCCCATCTTGGGGCCTTTTTCGGAGCTTCGCCGGAGGGGGAATCAATCAAGGAGGGCTTCTACATCAACACCATAGCCTCTCCGATGATGTTTGAGTAGTTTACCACAAACCTTCGGGTCCATAGTTATTAGCTAGATGGCTTTTTCTCTCTCTTTGGATCTCAATACAAAGTTCTCATCGATCTTCTTGGAGATCTATTTGATGTACTTCTTTTTGCGGTGTGTTTGTCGAGATCCGATGAATTGTGGGTTTATGATCAAGATTATCTATGAAAAATATTTGATTCTTCTCTGAAATCTTGTATGTTTGATTTGTTATCTTTGCAAGTCTCTTCGAATTACCAGTTTGGTTTGGCCTACTAGATTGATCTTTCTTGCAATGGGAGAAGTGCTTAGCTTTGGGTTCAATCTTGCGGTGTCCTTTCCTAGTGACAGCAGGGGCAGCAAGGCATGTATTGTATTGTTGCCATCGAGGATAAAACGATGGGGTTTATATCATATTGCTTGAGTTTATCCCTCTACATCATGTCATCTTGCTTAATGCGTTACTCTGTTCTTATGAACTTAATACTCTAGATGCATGCTGGGTAGCAGTCGATGTGTGGAGTAATAGTAGTGGATGCAGAATCGTTTCGGTCTACTTGTCGCGGACGTGATGCCTATATACATGATCATGCCTAGATATTCTCATAATTATGCACTTTTCTATCAATTGCTCGATAGTAATTTGTTTACCCACCGTAATACTTATGCTATCTTGAGAGAAGCCACTAGTGAAACCTATGGCCCTGGGATCTATTTTCTATCATATAAGTTTCCAGTGTATTTTATTTTGCAATCTTTATTTTCCAATCTATATAATAAAAATACCAAAAATATTTATCTTATTATCTCTATCAGATCTCACTCTCGTAAGTAACCGTGAAGGGATTGACAACCCCTTTATCGCGTTGGTTGCGAGGTGACTTGCGTGTAGTCTCCTACTGGATTGACACTTGGTTCTCAAAAACTGATGGAAATACTTGCGCTACTTTGTTGCATCACCCTTTCCTCTTCAAGGGAAAACCTACGCAGTGCACAAGAGGTAGCATGTCACAGGGGCGTTTCAATGTTGCGTTTCTCCTAAGGAGGGACGTGAGATTCTATGAGAGATTCATGAAGGAGATTCTGGTCATCATGTCGGATCTAAGTCCCTCGTGGCTAAGGCTTTTCGTCATGGGTTCTATTGGCTAACGGCTCATGCCGATGCAGAGGATCTTGTCAGTAAATGTGATGGTTGTCAGAAATTTTCGAGACGAGCTCATGTGCCTGCTCAAGAATTAAGGAAGATTCCAATAACTTGGCCGTTTGCAGCCTGGGGTCTTGATATGGTTGCGCCTTTTAAACGATGCAAGGACAAAAAAACCTACCTGTTGGTGGCAGTGGACAAGTTTACAAAGTGGATTGAAGCTGGGCCGTGATAACCCACAAGTATAGGGGATCGCAATAGTTTTCGATAAGTAAGAGTTTCCAACCCAATGAGGAGCAAAAGGTAGAACAAATATTTCCTCAAGTTCTATCGACCACCGATACAACTCTACGCACTCTTGACGTTTGCTTTACCTAGAACAAGTATGAAACTAGAAGTACTTTGTAGGTGTTGTTGGATAGGCTTGCAAGAAAGTAAAGAGCACGAAAATAAAACTAGGGGCTGTTAAGGTAAAGAAGCAACTAAAGTAAATATAGCGAGTGTGGAAAAGTGGTGGTAGGAGTTGCGAAATTGTCCCTTAAGCAATTGACTACTTTACTAGACCGATAGCAAGTATTATGTGGGAGAGGCCACTGCTAGCATGTCATCCCTGACTTGGAATTCTATGCACTTATGATTAGAACTATTAGCAAGCATCCGCAACTACTAATGTTCATTAAGGTAAAACCCAACCATAGCATTAAGATATATTGGTCCCCCTTCAATCCCGTATGCATCAATTTCTATGCTAGGTTGAAGCTTCTGTCACTCTTGCCCTCCAATACATAGTCCTATCAACATACAACTAACCCTAGGGTGTGATCCACGCGCGCAATCATATGATGGGCACCCAAGGACAGCAACATAACCACAAGCAAATTAAATCAATCATAGCAATTCATCAACCACCGATAGGACAACGAAAATCTACTCAGACATCATAGGATGGCAACACATCACTGGATAATAATATGAAGCATAAAGCACCATGTCCAAGTAGAGGGTACAATGGGTTGCGAGAGAGTGGACCGCTGTAGATAGAGGGGGGGGAGGTGATGGATATGTTGGTGAAGATGGCGGAGGTGTTGGTGTAGATCGCGGTGATGATGATGGCCCCCGGTGGCACTCCGGTGCCACTGGAAGCGAGGGGGAGAGAGCCCCCCTCCTTCTTCTTCTTCCTTGACCTCCTCCCTAGATGGGAGAAGGGTTTCCCCTCTGGTCCATGGCCTCCATGGCACGGGACAGGCGAGAGCCCCTCTGAGATTGGATCTGTCTCTCTGTCTCTCTCTGTTTATGCGTTCTCAGATTCTTCCCTTTCACCGTTTCTTATATTCCCAAAGATCCTTAACTCCGATTGGGCTGAAATTTTAACACGATCTCTATCTGGATATTAGCTTTCTTGCGTCGAAAGAAGGGCTCCAACCGCCTTACGGGGTGGCCACGAGGGTCAGGGGCGCGCCTGACACCCTCGTGGGCCCCTCGAGCATCGTCTCGCGTGGATTCTTCTTCCCAAAAATCACATATATTCCAAAAAAATCTCCGTCAGTTTTTATTCCGTTTGGACTCCGTTTGATATGGATATTCTGCGAAACAAAAAACATGCAACAAACAGGAACTGGCACTGGGCACTGGATCAATATGTTAGTCCCAAAATAGTATAAAAAGTTTCCAAAAGTATATGAAAGTTGAATAATATTGGCATGGAACAATCAAAAATTATAGATATGACGGAGACGTATTAGCATCCCCAAGCTTAATTCCTGCTCGTCCTCGAGTAGGTAAATGATAAAAAAGATAATTTTTGATGTGGAATGCTACCTAGCATAATCTTGATCATATGTATAATCATGGTATGAATATTAAGATACGAGTGATTCAAAGCAATAGTCTATCATTTGACATAAAAACAATAATACTTAAAGCCTACTAATAAAGCAATCATGTCGTTTCAAAATAACAAGGCCAAAGAAAGTTATCCCTACAAAATCATGTAGTCTGGCTATGCTCCATCTTCACCACACAAAATATTCACATCATGCACAACCCCGATGACAAGCCAAGCAATTGTTTCATACTTTTGACGTTCTCAAACCTTTTCAACTTTCACCGAATACATGAGCGTGAGCCATGGGCATAGCACTATAGGTGGAATAGAATATGATGGTGGAGAAGACAAAAAGGAGAAGATAGTCTCACATCAACTCGGCGTATCAACGGGCTATGGAGATGCCCATCAATAGATATCAATGTGAGTGAGTAGGGATTGCCAAGCAACGGATGCACTAGAGCTATAAGTGTATGAAAGCTCTAACTGAAACTAAGTGGGTGTGCATCCAACTTGCTTGCTCATGAAGACCTCGGGCATTTGAGGAAGCCCATCATCGGAATATACAAGCCAAGTTCTATAATGAAAATTCCCACTAGTATATGAAAGTGATAACTCAAGAGACTCTCTATATGAAGAACATGGTGCTACTTTGAAGCACAAGTGTGGAAAAAGGATAGTAGCACTGCCCCTTCTCTCTTTTTCTCTCATTTTTTTTGTTTTTTTAATTTTTATTTTTTTTATATTTTTTTGGTGGGCTTCTTTGGCCTCTTTTTTTATCTGGGATTCTTTGGCCTCTTTTATTTTTTTGTAAAGTCCGGAGTCTCATCCCGACTTATGGGGGAATCATAGTCTCCATCATCCTTTCCTCACTGGGGCAATGCTCTAATAATGATGATCATCACACTTTTATTTACTTACAACTCAATATTACAACTCGATATCTAGAACAAAGGTATGACTCTATATGAATGCCTCCGGTGGTGTACCGGGATGTGCAATGATCTAGCGTAGCAATGACATAAAAAATGGACAAGCCATGAAAACATCATGCTAGCTATCTTACAATCATGCAAGCAATATGACAATAAATGCTCAAGTCATGTATATGATGATGATGGAAGTTGCATGGAAATATATCTCGGAATGGCTATGAAAATGCCATGATAGGTAGGTATGGTGGCTGTTTTGAGGAAGGTATATGGTGGGTTTATGGTACCGGTGAAAGTTGCACGGTACTAGAGAGGCTAGCAATGGTGGAAGGGTGAGAGTGCGTATAATCCATGGACCCAACATTAGTCATAAAGAACTCACATACTTATTGCAAAAATCTATTAGTCATCGAAACAAAGTACTACGCGCATGCTCCTAGGGGGATAGATTGGTAGGAAAAGACCATCGCTCGTCCCCAACCGCCACTCATAAGGAAGACAATCAATAAACACCTCATGCTCCGACTTTGTTACATAACGGTTCACCATACGTGCATGCTACGGGACTTGCAAACCTCAACACAAGTATTCCTCAATTTCACAATTACTTGACTAGCATGACTCTAATATCACCATCTTTATATCGCAAAACTATTGCAAGGAATCAAACATATCATATTCAGCGATCTACAAGTTTATGTAGGATTTTATGACTAACCATGTGATTGACCAGTTCCTGTCATCTCTCTAAATAGATATAAGTGAAGCAAGAGAGTTTATTTCTTTCTACAAAAGATATGCCCACGCTCTAACAAATATAAGTGAAGCAAAAGAGCATTCTGCAAGTGGCGGTTGTCTAAGTAAAGAGAAACAGGCAATCCAAACTTCAAATGATATAAGTGAAGCACATGAAGCATTCTATAAAGCCATACTGAAAAAATATAAGTAAAGTGCAGAGAGCATTCTATAAATCAATCAAGGACTATCTCATACCAGCATGGTGCATAAAAAGAAAAATAAAAACCTAAATGCAAAAGACGCTCCAAGACTTGCACATATCGCATGAACGAAACGAATCCGAAAACATACCGATATTTGTTGAAGAAAGAGGGGATGCCTCCCCAGCATCCCCAAGCTTAGACACTTGAGTCTCCTTGAATATTTACTTGGGGTGCCTCGGGCCTCCCCAAGCTTGAGCTCTTGCCTCTCTTCCTTCTTCTCACATCGAGACCTTCTCAATCATCGAACACTTCATCCACACAAAACTTCAACAGAAAACTCGGTAAGATCCGTTAGTATAATAAAGCAAATCACTACTCTAAGTACTGTTGCAAACCAATTAATATTTTGTTTTTTCATTGTGTCTACTGTAATATAACTTTTTCATGGCTTAACCGACTAATATAAATTGATAGTTTCATCAAAATAAGCAAACTATGCATCAAAAACAGAATCTGTCTAAAACATAACAGTCTGTAATAATCTGAGCATTCACCATACTTCTGATACTTGAAAATTTCTACCAAAATTATAAAAAATAAAAAATTTGTATAGGAATACAGGGCAAAAGAATCAGAACCATTTGACGTTCCAGCTAAAAATGTAAAATCGCGCACTACAGCCAAAGTTTCTGTCCTGCACCGTACAAACCATCAAGCAAATGTAAACATCCTAAAGGAAAACCTTGGCACATTATTTTTATAATACAATGGAATTGTACAAGGGGGTAATTATTTTTGTTGAAAAGTTTCTGTAATCAAGATTCACAAAGTTGCCATGAGCATGAACAAAGTTCAAGGAGCTCTCCCACTTCAACAGTGCTTGTCTTTCTCACTTTCACTTTCCTTTTTGAAAAGTTTTGGGTTCCCCTCTTTATTTTTGTTGTTTTTAAACCATATGAAAGCACTCAACAGAAATAAATGACTCTCTAAAACTTCCGGGTTGTCTCCCTGGCAGCGCTTTCTTTAAAGCCATTAAGCTAGGCATATAGTGCTCAAGTAGTGAATCCACCCGGATCCCAAGGTATATCAAAGCCAATTTTAATTAACAATGATTTGTAATTTAGTAGTGAGCACAAAGTAACATATATCATGTAATGACGAAGTCTAACTCTCTTCCTATGCATCGGCATGTCATAAAAGAACAATTCATGCACACAAAGTAAAGGCCAATGCATAGTATAAACAGTTTCTTGCAATTTTATCATGTGGGAAGCATAGAGAGGTGGAGATATAGTTCCTCTCTCATAATAATTGCAAGTAGGAGCAGCAAGCACATGCATATTATATTCATCAAAATCATCATGTGCAACGGTAAAAGGCAACCCATCAATATAATCCTTAATAAGTGCAAACTTCTCCGATATAGTGTAGTCGGGAGAATTCAAAAAGATAATAGGACTATCATGCGTGGGTGCAATAGCAACAATTTCATGTTTAACATAAGGAACTATACCAAGTTCATCTCCATAAGCATAATTCATATTGGCATCTTGGCCACAAGCATAGCAAGCATCATCAAAAAGGGATATTTCAAAAGAATCGACGGGATCATAACAATCATCATAGCAATCATCCTTCGGTAAGCACGAACGGGAATTAAACAATGTATGAGTTGAAGAGTTACTCTCATTACAAGGTGGGCACGGGTAGCTAATCTGCTCTTCCTCCTTTTGTTCTTCGCTCTCCTCCTCATCTTTTTCATCCAATGAGCTCACAGTTTCATCAATTTCTTCTTCCATAGACTCCTGCAAAATATTAGTCTCTTCTTGGACAGCAGAGTATTTCTCAATATATGGTTTAACATAGGCATTAGAAGCATAATTATCATAGCAATATTTAAGTATGGCAAAATTTTCAGATTTGTGCAAAGTAGCATCATACTTTTCAATCAAAGAAGCAATTTCAAAAGCACCCTTAAAAGCAACAAATTCTTTAATTTGTTAAACATCATAGTAATTATAAACACCCTTAGCATACGAAGATACGATTCCATTATTACTAAACTCACATTGATAGGGAAGGTGTTTCTTAGGGTTTTCAGAACAACAAGTAAAATCATATATTTCACATAAATTCCAAGAATAGCATTGCAAACGTTGAATTTGACCCCATAATAGTTTCCCTTTTTCAGATATACGGTGTCGCACATAACAAGCATGCTCATCTAAAGATTATCCCTCAACTAAGCTAGTTGGGGTTTTGGCACGAGCACATAGGGATCGAAGATGATCCAAGTAATAAGCTTCAGCAGTGTGATAGATTTTGATTGGTTCTTCAACCATTGGTTCAGTAGGTACAACTGATTTTTTTGGTATTTTGCGTTTCCTACCCATAACTGAAGATAGGAAACAACTAAGAACAGCAAATAAAAATTACTTAGTGATAAAGCAAACAAGCACACACGAGAATATTCACCCCACGCTATTGCTCCCCGGCAACGGCGCCAGAAAAAGGTCTTGATAACCCACAAGTATAGGGGATCGCAACAGTTTTTGATAAGTAAGAGTGTCCAACCCAACGAGGAGCTAAAGGTAGAACAAATATTCCCTCAAGTTCTATCGACCACCGATACAACTCTACACACGCTTGACGTTCGCTTTACCTAGAACAAGTATGAAACTAGAAGTACTTTGTAGGTGTTGTTGGATAGTCTTGCAAGAAAGTAAAGAGCATGAAAATAAAACTAGGGGCTGTTAAGGTAAAGAAGCAACTAAAGTAAATATAGCGAGTGTGGAAAAGTGGTGGTAGGAGTTGCGAAATTGTCCCTTAAGCAATTGACTACTTTACTAGACCGATAGCAAGTATTATGTGGGAGAGGCCACTGCTAGCATGTCATCCCTGACTTGGAATTCTATGCACTTATGATTGGAACTATTAGCAAGCATCCGCAATTACTAACGATCATTAAGGTAAAACCCAACCATAGCATTAAGATATATTGGTCCCCCTTCAATCCCGTATGCATCAATTTCTATGCTAGATTGAAGCTTCTGTCACTCTTGCCCTCCAATACATAGTCCTATCAACATACAACTAACCCTAGGATGTGATCCACGCGCGCAATCATATGATGGGCACCCAAGGACAGCAACATAACCACAAGAAAATTAAATCAATCATAGCAATTCATCAACCACCGATAGGACAACAAAAATCTACTCAGACATCATAGGATGGCAACACATCACTGGATAATAATATGAAGCATAAAGCACCATGTTCAAGTAGAGGGTACAGCGGGTTGCGGGAGAGTGGACCGCTGTAGATAGAGGGGGGAAGGTGATGGAGATGTTGGTGAAGATGGCGGAGGTGTTGGTGTAGATCGCGGTGATGATGTTGGCCCCCGGTGGCACTCCGGTGCCACCGGAAGTGAGGGGGAGAGAGCCCCCCTCCTTCTTCTTCTTCCTTGACCTCCTCCCTGGATGGGAGAAGGTTTCCCCTCTGGTCCATGGCCTCCATGGCACGGGAGGGGAGAGAGCTCCTCCGAGATTGGATCTGTCTCTCTGTCTCTCTCTGTTTCTGCGTTCTCATATTCTTCCCTTTCACCGTTTCTTATATTCCCGGAGATCCATAACTCCGATTGGGATGTAATTTTCACACGATCTCTATCCGGATATTAGCTTTCTTGCAGCGAAAGAAGGGATCCAACTGCCTTACGGGGTGGCCACGAGGGTCAGGGGCGCGCCTGACACCCTGGGGCGCGCCCCCCTACCTCGTGGGCCCCTCGAGCATCGTCTCGCGTGGATTCTTCTTCCCAAAAATCATATATATTCCAAAAAAATCTCCGTCATTTTTTATTCCGTTTGGACTCCGTTTGATATGGATATTCTGCGAAACAAAAAACATGCAACAAACAGGAACTGGCACTGGGCACTGGATCAATATGTTAGTCCCAAAAATAGTATAAAAAGTTGCCAAAAGTATATGAAAGTTGAATAATATTGGCATGGAACAATCAAAAATTATAGATACGACGGAGACGTATCAGGCCGGTCAGCAAATGTGATGCAGCGACGGCAGTTTGATCCCTTACAAAGGTGATCTTTCATTTTGGGTACCCTCATAGTATCATCACAGATAATGGTACGAATCTGTCTAAGGATGCAATGAAAGAATTTTTCCAACATGAACATATTCGCCTGGATGTTTTATCTGTGGCTCATCCCCAGTCCAATGGCCAAGCTGAAAGAGCCAATCAAGAAATCTTGAAAGGTATAAAGTCCCGGCTTATGGTCCCTTTGCAGAGGACGCCGGGTTGTTGGGTTGAGGAGTTGCCTTCAGTGCTATGGAGTATCAATACAGCCACCAACAGATCTACGGGTTACATGCCGTTCTTCATGGTTTACGGAGCAGAGGCGGTTCTCCCAAGTGACATCTGTCACGACTTGCCCAGGGTGGCGGCTTATGTTGAAGTTGATAACGAAAAAGCACATCATGATGCTTTTGACCTTCTGGATGAGGAGCGTGACCTTGCGGTGGCTTGTTCGGCGGTTTGCCAGCAAGATCTGCGTCGTTATCATAGCTGCCGAGTTAAAACTCAAACTTTTCAAGAAGGTGACTTGGTGCTCTGGCTCATCCAGAATCAAACTAACACACATAAGTTATCCCCACCTTGGGAAGGGCCTTTTGTGGTCAGCAAAAATCTGAACAACAGGTCATACTACCTCATTGATATTCGAGAGCACAAGGAATCACGCAAACCTGAGGAGGAGACCCGCCAGTCGTGGAACATTGCTCATCTTCGGCCTTATTACACTTGAGCCACCGGCTCTTGTGATGTACGTACTTTTATCAATATATATATATGATTAGTATAATAAAGCCGGCATCCCTGATAATTCAGGGCCTCTGTCGTTTCATTTATGAGAATATGAGTCTTTATTATCACTTCATAAGATCACTTTGGGGCTTCCTGCTCATTGAGCATAGCTATGACTACCCTCTTGATCCGGCTTGTACGGCATGATTACAAAATACTTGGGGGCTTCCTGCTCATTGAGCATAGCTGTGACTACCCTATTGATCCGGCTTGAACATCGTTGCTACAACCTACTTGGTGACTTGATGCCTGGGTTAAAGGGACCAAAGAGAGTCTATTGCGGAGCACAGCTCAAACATAGGTACCCTGCCTTGATGGTTCAATAAATATCACTTGGGGGCTCCCTGTTCATTGAGCATAGCTTTGATAACCCTTTTTGATTGTCTTGAAATGCCAGGGGTATACTGTAACGCCCTCGATGCGGCTATATCTCCCACGTGTCGAAGCACGACTTAGAGGCATAACCGCATTGAAAGCAATGTCGCAAGTGAGGTAATCTTCGCAAACAACCCATGTAATACAATAAGGGAAAAGATACATAGTTGGCTTACAATCGCCACTTCACACAATTACATGAATAAAGCATTACAACATCCAAAACCAATCAAGGTCTGACTACGGAACCAAAATAAAAGAAGAACCCCAAATGCGACACGGTCCCCGATCGACCCCAACTGGGCTCCACTACTGATCAACTAGAACGAAACGACACAAAGGACAAGATCTTCATCGAACTCCTTTCTTGAGCTTGGTTGCATCATCTGCAAGGACTCATCGGCACCTGCAAGCTGGTTTTGGAAGTATCTGTGAGTCACGGGGACTCAGCAATCTCGCACCCTCGCGATCAAGACTATTTAAGCTTATAGGTAAGGCAAGGTATATATGTGGAGCTGCTGCAAGCGACTAGCATATATGGTGGCTAACATATGCAAAAGAGAGCGAGAAGAGAAGGCAAAGCACGTTCGAGAAATCTATGATCAAGAAGTGATCCTAAAACAACCTACGTTAAGCATAACTCCAACACCGTGTTCACTTCCCGGACTCCGCCAGAAAGAGACCATCACGGTAACACACACGGTTGATGTATTTTAATTAAGGTCAACTTCAGGTTTTCTACAACCAAACGTTAACAAATTCCCATCTGCCCATAACCGCGGGCACGGCTTTCGGAAGTTCAAATCCCTGCAGGGGGTCCCAACTTAGCCCATGACAAGCTCTCACGGTCAACGAAGGAATAGACCTTCTCCCGAGACGTTCCGATCCGACTCGGTACCTCGGTTCTTCAAGACACTTTGACAAGTTAAAACAAATCCAGCAACACCGCCTGAATGTGCCGACAAATCCCGATAGGAGCTGCACATATCTCGTTCTCAGGGCACACTCAGATGAGCGCTCCATACAACTAAAACCAGCCCTCAAGTTTCCCCGAGGTGGTGCTGCAAGGGGCTCTAGTTTGGACCAACACTCAGAGGAGCACTGGCCCAGGGGGGGGTAAAATAATGATGACCCTTGGGCTGGCCGACCCAAGGGAAAGAAAAGGCTAGGTGGCGAATGGTAAAACCAATGTTGGGCATTGCTGGAGGAGTTTTATTCAAGGCGAACTGTCAAGGGGTTCCCAATATTACCCAACCGCGTAAGGAACGCAAAATACGGGAACATAACACCGATATGACGGAAACTAGGGCGGCAAGAGCGGAACAAAACACTAGGCATAAGGCCGAGCCTTCCACCCTTTACCAAGTATATAGATGCATTAATTAAATAAGATATATTATGATATCCCAACAAGTAAACATGTTCCAACAAGGAACAACATCTCCATGTTCCAACAAGGAACAAACTTCAATCTTCACCTGCAACTAACAACGCTATAAGAGGGGCTGAGCAAAGCGGTAACATAGCCAAACAAGGGTTTGCTAGGACAAGGTGGGTTAGAGGCTTGGTTCAACAATATGGGAGGCATGATAAGAAAGTGGTAGGTATCGCAGCATAGGCATAGCATAAGAGCGAGCAACTAGCAAGCAAAGATAGAAGTGATTTCGAGGGTATGGTCATCTTGCCTGAAATCCCGCAAGGAAGAAGAACGAGTCCATGAAGAAGATAAACGGACATAGTCGAACGGATCCTCACCAACGCGACGTTACCGGAACCAACCCGAAGAAGCAACACCGGAAAAGAAGCAAACAACATAGTAAACAACCACCACATAATCATGGCATGATGCACAATCAAGTATGATGCATGTCCGGTTTAATGAAGCATGGCATGGCAAAGTGCACAAGCAATTCTACAAATTAAGTGGAGCTCACTATGCAACGAGTTGCATATTGACGAAACACCGCAACACGTTATTTAGTTTGATCTCGTTTATGTACCCAACAATATTAAATGTTCTTAGCATGACACAAGGTGAAGCAAAGTAAAACTACCTATCTAGTCAAGTTTAAATGAGGCCGGAAACAACAAACAACAAGTCCGGAAACTCCTCATGCGCAAATTTTAAGGTTTGGTACTGTTCTGCCCTAAACCCAATTTTAAAGTTATTTAAACATGAAAAACAAGTGCACCATGTTAAACTAGGCATTTTTCTACCCCATTTACATAAAAAGTTTATTAAATTCGGAGTTACGGTTATTTAGTTATGGCATAAATCATTTTAACATGGCATAGGAGCAAATTTAAACAACCATCATTTTAAACATTTTAAACATGGGTGAAAGTGACATATTATGAAACTAGATGAAAAACTAAGCAAGTTTCATATACAAAGTTTTTACATGTGATGCTCGGTTTGTGAGATATTAAATGCATCAAGTTTAGGGGCTGATCTGCAAAAGTGCAATTCCCTGGAAAAAATAGGAAAACACTCTATGTAAAAAAACGATACGGGCCGGATCTGGTTGGCCCATCAGAGGAAAGGACAGGAGCTTCTCACATCGGGCCAAGCACAGTCGATGGAGGAGTGGGCCGGCTTGAGCTGGGGTCAACGTGCGAAGGGGAGGCGTTGGGCTACGCGAGCGAAGCAGAGGGAGGAGGTCGAGGCTCGGTCAACACGGGCAGGACTCGTTGATTGACGCGCTTGCTACTACTCGGCAGGAAGCAGAGCCGCGGCGGCACGGCTGCTCACCGGAAATGAAGGAAGGGAGGCGGAGACGGTGGATCTGGGCGGAGGGGGGTGGATGCAGGTGAAGAAGCTCCAGGCGGAGAAGGATCCATGGGGCGGCGGCGTCCTTGGACGGGCGGTGGCCATGCTTTGGTCCCTGACAGAGAGAAACGGGAGAGGGGAGTGAGTGGTCAGGAGAGACAATCAGAGGGAGGAGGAGAGGAAACAGGGCAGCGGCTACTCATCTCCGACAAGGTCGGAGCTCCGGCGAGGCCTGGTGGCCGGAGGAGCGACGTGAGGCGGCGGGGTCGATCTGGATCGGGAGGAGCTCGGGCACGGGAACGAGGGCAGCGGCGGAGCAGTGGCTTGCGAGGGCTCCTCTCTTCTCGATGGAGCTCGGGAACGAGGGCACAGGGAGTAGCGGGGAGGTGCCTGGGTTCAAATCCGGCAAGGGGAGTCGCGGATTGGAGCTCGGGACGCTCGGCGCGCGATGAGCTCCTGCAGGACACGGGCACGAGAAAAGGGGTCAGGGAGGAAGAGGGGGAAAGAGAAGAAAGAGCAGGGGCGCACGGCGACCTGCGGAGCTCCGGCGAGGCGTTCGTCCCTGGTTCATTCGAAGAGGCGAGGCGCTGGGGTCGGCCGATGCTCTGCTTGGTGGTACTCTGGCCGGGGCTCTCGGGAGGAGGAGGTTGCGGGATTGGGTGGATCGAGGGGAGGAGAAGGTTGCTCCGGTGCTGAAAATGAGGGAGTTGGTCAGGATCGACTGGGAATGGGTGGATGGATCTGGGAGGATCCCGATGAAGAGTGTGGCGGCGGCGAGGAGGATTGGTGGATTGGACAGGATAGGCTAGGGTTTGACTGGTTATTTATAGTATTGGATTTTTGGTTAGGGACTATCTGGAGCCTTCGATCAAAATCGGACGGTCGCGAATAAAATAGCTTGGGAGTCTAAATAAGAAAACGGTGACGTTTTGTAGATGTTTGGGGATGATCCGGACATGACGGTAGCGACAGTCCGGATCGGGTCCGGGACAGCTTTCGGGCGCGCACGTGAGGAGGGCCGCGGGCTGACGAGAGAGGTTAGGTTGGACATGGCGGTAGGTAGTGGGCTGTGTAGACGTTCTCGATCTGAGAGAAGAGAAGAGAGGGAGGCCCGGCGACTGTTTCCGGAGACCGAAAACGTTCGACGATTTGACCGACTATAATGCCGCTATAGTTTAACAGTTGGGCTATCAAACGAACTCCGAATGCGATGCAACTTGACAGGCGGTCTATCTACACTGAAATAAGACCACACGCCAACTTTCAACCCATTCCGAGAACATTTTCCGGCCACTTATAAAATACTATTTCGAACATGCCGCGGGCGCGTGCAAGTGTGGTTGGGCTCAGATCGGACAACGGACGGAACTGGGGGAACTCGGACGGATGCAGGTTTTGAAAACATGATGATGCAATGCACATGATGACATGACAAGACGCAACACGCGAGCAAAAGACATGGCAACGTCGGCGAATAACTGGAAGACACCTGGCGCAATGGTCTCGGGGCGTCACATATACACCCAAAAAATTCAGTTGATCCTGCTTTGTACGTCTGCCACTCCGCCCAGGTAATCCTGGAATGACCCGCTGAACTCTTGATAGTCAATCTTATTAAGACCCTGAACTTGTCAAGGTTGAAATGGCGGTTGGTCATGTGAGGCCCGGCTTACAAGGTTTGAATGAAGGATTAACTTAGTGGTTGTGCAAGCCCATGAAAAGAACTTGATGATTGAGGCCTGGCCGCCTATGAAAGCCTTGATTTTGATTTTTTGTTATCGTTTTTGAACTTTGTTTACTGATATATGGCTTAACAAATTGGTTCGGGCCATGTTGCTTTGATCCTTATGATTCATATTTGAATTTATCCGGAGTTTTGATAACCCGGCCTAGCTTTGGACGATTAAGTCGCCAGTGTGTCATGATTATGTGTTTGGAGTTCTACGCTCTAAGATTTGGGATGACACCCTGTGCTGCGTATGACATTGTAAGCCGACAATATGAATTTGTGGATAGGGCATTGTGCTCTACATCTTTGGTTTGTTACCCTTACTGCATGATAAGTCGGCGGTATGAACAAATATTACAGGTATGTTATTTACTTATGAATAAACGAGGTTTTGATAACCCCGCCCTGGTTATGGATGATCTAGTCACCAGTGGCTTTTTTATGGGGCATTATGACCCGCCCTAGGGTAAACCGCTAGGGCATTTGTTATTTGCTTGTATGCAGGGCTAATGACAACTTGATCGGCAAGGTTGACACAAGTTATGAGCATAAATAGTGGAGTTTCAACTCAACTCGGGCAGCTTAAAAGTGTTATGCAAATAAACACACGCGATGGCATGACAGATCATGGTTTTTCAACTAAGCCTATTACAAGGCATCATATGGACACAAAAGAATCAGTGTTTTTAGACGCACGACATCCCAATGCTGAAGGCGATAAACCGGTTCATGGATCATGACTCCTAGTCTTGGCGGGTTGAGGCTTCTGGGTCATCTTGTTTCGGTTCTTCTTCTCCTTGGTTATCCATTGGTTGGAAGTCAGGTGTAGCCCAGTTGATACCAGTCAAAGCTCTAAACACAGCCTCATCATTTATAAGACTTGATGGATCAATGTCAGGAGCGAAGGTGTGCTTACGAGTTGGCAGGATGAGATCCACCTCCTGATGAACTGGCACCTTCACCTTTGAGTTTTCAGCATCATAAACCAGGTGGTACTTGGAGATATATGTCTCTTCAGCCAACTTACTTTCCCTAGGACGCATCAACCCTCATGATGTTGGCATAGTCAGCCGCGCTGAAGGGAGATCCATCTTCTTTAAAACTGGGACAGTCGATCGCTATTTCTTGCGAGTCAAGCTCTGCTTGCCATGCCTTTTCCCGGCTTAGGGCAGTGATGGCGCCGGCTCTAGCGGCTGATCTCTTGAGTTCCTCAATTCTTTGGGGCAGCACAGATAGCTTCTCCAATGTTTCCTTGATGAGGGAAGGTGGTTGTTTCTTATGAACAACAGCAGAGATTATCCGTTGAGCACCATTGTATAGCTGCTCCACAAGAGTGTAGACAGCCTTAAGCTTGATGAGCACGTCTGGACCCAGCTTGGAGCTTCGGGAGCCTGCATCAGTAAAATTATTGGTAAACCGACAAATGATTATGATATGTTGCTGGTGTAAAGGAGAGTATTTTTTGCTACTTACCAAAAATGGCCGACGTCATGCTGTTGATTTGATGTTTTAAACCGGACAACTCGCCAGTTACCAGTTTAAGGGCTGCTTCGGCATCCTCTGCTCTTTTCAATAATGCCCTTTCAGTCTCCCAGTCAGTTTTATCAGCACTAAAGTCTTCTTTCGGTTTTTCAATACTTTGCAATGAAGTCTTCAACTCTGATTTGGCTTTTGTAGTCCCAGATTGTTGGGTTTGAATGTTGGCCATCAGATCTTTGACTTGGGATTCCTTCACATTTAGTTCAGCCTGCAACATGAACAAGGTGGAAGGTATTATGATCATCTTTTTGAAGTCCCAAGCACAATACAAGTATTTTCCTTGGCACTTGGGGGCTAATGCCTATTGCTCTTTTAAAGATAATTTCTATGATGACCCGGACAAAATGATATGATTTAATTCGGCTCATGGGGGCTATTCATATTTGGATTTTCTTCATGATTATGATGAGAAGTCCCGGTTTAGCTTCTCAGCTTAAGTCGCTCCTTGGGGGCTACAAGTGCAAAGTTGATCATTACTATTGGAAGGCCCGGCTTAACTTCTCAGTTTAAGTCGACCCTTGGGGGCTACTTGTTTGATCCTACAATGGGTATGTCATGACATGAATGCAAGACTCTAAAGGTTATTTAAAGTCTATGACATATTCAATTCTCATATCCAGTAGACTTGGCGGCTGATATAGATTTGTTTATATGGAAGACTGTAGTGATTACCTTAAAACGCTCCTTCATGAGGTTGACCAAGCCAACCTCAAAGTCACGGCTGATGTGGAGGTAGTTCAAGTAGCCCATGTGAAGCTCCTGGGCATTAAATTGGGCATAGCTCTCCAAGTCCAACTTCCATTTGCCCTTATCAACAGTGGAAAGTTCTTCTTTTGCGCTGTGCTTGGATAGGACAGTGGGGTTGCCTGGGGCCATGTAAGTCATCCTAGTAATTACTATGTCCTCAGTTTTGTGAGCCGGCTGAGCGAGACTGGGCGGCTTATCACTTTCCGGACCAATGTCCATGACATCCTGGGTGACAGGGTGTTCCTTTGGTGGCGGATCATCCATGACTGCTCCTGAAGTTTGATGCAAAGACTCGGAGGTGGTGTGTTTCTATGGATCAACAGACTTGGGTTCTTCAGCCAGTTTATCAACCTTTTGCTTTTTGCTGGGCTTGGCTATAGCACTGAAAATAAAGCATAAGACAGGATTGATATGACAGTTGAATGCATGAACGAAAGCAAATAGGCTTAAATGTTTCTTACCCAGGCACAATCTTGAAAAGAGGGACCTGAGTCCTAGTTGAGTCCCTAGAGGAAGAATGATAAGTCCCCTGATAGTTTGAATCAGAAGGGTTAAGAGGTTGTCTAAAAAGACCCGCCTTGGGATATGCTAAGTTGGAAATATTTGAAACCTCTGGTCGGCGCTTGCGAGGAGCCGGCGTGTTTGGTAAGCTGGAGGAAAGAATCCCACCACCACTGTTCCAGATCGTACGACGAGATTCATGTTGCTGCTTCTTCAAAATAAAGTTGGGATCCAAGTAAGCTAAAGGGTGAGAAAACCTTACTTTCCGGCTCGCTTGATGCACTTTCTGTCTGATCAGAGGTTTAGAGTCAGAGGAAAGGATAGTTACCTCTTCAACATTGGCTTGGCTTCCTTCCGCATCATCCTGATAGTGATCGTTATCAATAATATGTACAAAAAATAAGCCAAGGGAGTCAAGTTTTACCTCCGACTCATCATTATCATCCAAGTCAAATAGCTCGGAGGTGTTGGTCTTTTTCTTGGCAGGCTTTTTCTGAGCCCTATTCTTCGTCCGGGTTGCCTTGGTCGGCTTGTCTTGCAGCTTCTTATTCCAAAAAGGAGAATCGACATGTGGAAGTCAAACAGTTATAAGAAGACAGTTTAAGTGAAAATATGATTCAACTAAAAAATGTTTACAAGCTTAGAGCTGGTGGCTTGTTGAGAGTGCAGAAAGGATTCAGCCCGGCTTTGCTACAAAATGCCAAGCTCTCGTTCAATAGAGTATTGGTCATATTATTGATATCATCATTAGTCAATTGGATCTGGAAGTGACGTTGTGGGTCTTTTAAGTCACCGGTGTACTTGCACATTAAACCGGAGTGGCGGCTTAAGGGCAAAACTCTCCAGGCAACCCAGCACCAAACTAGATCAATTCCAGTCAAGCCATTGGCCATTAAGGCTCGGATCTTTGAAAAGACGAGCATATATTTTTTCTGTTCCGTTGTACTGATGCAGTCTGGAAGAGGGTGCTTGTTTCTAAGCCGGCTGACATGGTAACCCGACAGAGGATTCTCACCCTCTGGAGATGTGTCTTGGCAGTAAACCAAGTTTGGTTCTAGTCCTTAGGATGACTGAGCGGCTTGGCAGCTGGAAAAGTGGCTTCTTTGCGTCTTTGAATTGAAATACCGCCCAATTCTAAATTGGGTCCGTCAGTAAATTCAGTCTGGCGGTTCAGATAGTAGAACTCTCTGAACAGTTCTACAGTGGGTTCTTGCTAAAGGTAAACTTCATAGAAGACTTGGAAGTTCTAGATGTTTGAAACAGAGTTGGGTCCTATGTCTTGTGGATGAAGTTGAAAAAAGCTCAGTACGTCGTAGAAAAACTTCGAGCCGGGAGGGCTGAACCCCTAGAGCAAATGATCAGTGAAAACTATAACCTCACCTTCCTTGGGTTGAGGAGGGTTTTCTGTGCCTGGGACCCTCCAATGGATGACCTCTTTCTTGGCTAAGACACTTGTTTGAACAAATTCATTCAGAGTTTCCTCAGTGACCTGAGAGACGACCCAGTTGCATGAGGTGACGGATTTCACTTTTGACATTGTGAATTACAGGGAAAAATATTGTCGGGTTAAGAATTATGTTGTTAAAGCTGGTTAAAGTTTAAAAAGAACATTATCAGGTTATAAGTTATGAAGCACATACTGGCGGCTCAATGGGGCCTAATGTTATATGGCGGGTCACGGTTTATGGTATAAGCCACCAGGGCAGTTATGGTACTTCAGATCTATCAGTGAAAATTTTGCTAAGTGATGGACAAACAGATTTTGCAGATTGGTTCTATAGTTTTGGATCTGCCACAGTTTGAAAAAGGAAAGTAAAATCTAAACCTAAGGTTGCGATAGTGGAGGAACTGGTGTGCTTGAGGGATTTCTGCGTAAGAAAGATATTTTCTATGATTGAAAAGGAGCGTTAAACTACTTCCATGTGGTTTCCACGGTGTTTTCAGATCAAACTGGGGACACTATGGAGGAACAATGAAGTATGGTGAAGAACACCGATGAACAAAATGAACCCTAATGCAGATATGAGGTATAAGGAGATGAGTACTTACAGACGCTGATGGACAGCGGTGGCGCGCCGGCATTCTCTGGTCTAGTCAGGCTGATGCAGCGGTCTGAGTTGATGCTGCTGACGGAGGTCGGTGGCAGCGGAGCTCGGGTCTGTAGAGGAGTTGCGAGGAGGAAGACGAAGACGAGGAGGCGAGGAGGAAAAGTGAAGACAAGGACCCCCCCCCTCTCTAATTATAAGGCAATGATCTAATGGCATGTGCGGGAATCAAGGAGGCCAGGAAATGGTTATGAGGCCATACGAACGGCTCGATTTTTGGGATATCCATTAAAACAAAGATCCATTGAGATATACTGGGCTCTATGTGAATTAATGCACGATGATGTCATGGCGGGTTCCCAAATTTTTGTGAGGTGATGTCATGGCAGGTTACTATGAGGTGATTATGGAAGAGTTTGCTAAGTCAAGATGATGAAGATTGATGTGAACAAGTTCAAATCAACCTGAGGCCTAATGTTGGGGATATAACTATTGGGTATAACCCTCCCAGGAGGGGTCGGGTCATACTGCTAGCGAGTTAATAGCGAAGATGGCGGGTCATGAAAGAAGCATGTTGAAGGACCAAGGCCCAGAGGTGACTTGAGGCCCGAAAGGATGAACCACCATATTGTTAACTTGTATTGTAAGGCAAGCTTAGTTAGTCACTGAGCCGGACATGTTGTGTATAAGTTGGCCGGGACTCTGTAAGCCACCGGGCATCAACCTGTGTATATAAAGGGGTGACCCCGTGGCGGCTTAACTAAAAAAACAAGTCGAGAACTAGGTCAAGCGTATTCGCTGCCTGGCAATCGAAACCCAAGCAATACAACCTAAAGCTGGAGTAGGCTTTTACCTCATTGAGAGGGGCCAAACCTGGGTAAACTCTCTGTGTTCTTTGTCCCATTTAAAACCCTTCGAGCTAACTACGTCGCAATGGCTGTCGGTGTCAAAACCGGCAGATCTCGGGTAGGGGGTCCCGAACTGTGCGTCTAAGGATCGAGGGTAACAGGAGGCAGGGGACACGATGTTTACCCAGGTTTGGGCCCTCTTGATGGAGGTAAAACCCTACGTCCTGCTTGATTGACTTTGATGAGTATAGGGGTTGCAAGAATTGATCTACCACGAGATCGTAATGGCTAAACCCTAGATGTCTAGCATGTATGATTATGATTGGCTCTACAGACTAAACCCTCCGGTTTATATAGACACCAGAGGGGGCTAGGGTGGTACAGAGTCGGTTTATAGAGAAAGAAATCTTCATATCCGCATGCCAAGCTTGCCTTCCACGCCAAGGAGAGTCCCATCCAGACACGGGGGAAAGTCTTTCGTCTTGTATCTTCATGGCCATCAGTCCGGCTCATGTCACATAACCCGGACACCCGAGGACTCCGTAATCTAGGACCCCCACAGTAGCCCCTGAACCAGTCTTCAATGACGACATGTCCGGTGTGCAAATTGTTTTCGGCATTGCAAGGCGGGTTCCTCCTGAAGGAAATATGCCCTAGAGGCAATAATAAAGTTATTGTTTATTTCCTTATATCATGATAAATGTTTATTATTCATGCTAGAATTGTATTAACCGGAAACATAATACATGTGTGAATACATAGACAAACAGAGTGTCACTAGTATGCCTCTACTTGACTAGCTCGTTAATCAAAGATGGTTATGTTTCCTAACCATGAACAAAGAGTTGTTATTTGATTAACGAGGTCACATCATTAGTTGAATGATCTGATTGACATGACCCATTCTATTAGCTTAGCACCCGATCGTTTAGTATGTTGCTATTGCTTTATCCATGACTTATACATGTTCCTATGACTATGAGATTATGCAACTCCCGTTTACCGGAGGAACACTTTGGGTACTACCAAACGTCACAACGTAACTGGGTGATTATAAAGGAGTACTACAGGTGTCTCCAATGGTAGATGTTGGGTTGGCGTATATCGAGATTAGGATTTGTCACTCCGATCGTCGGAGAGGTATCTCTGGGCCCTCTCGGTAATGCACATCACTTAAGCCTTGCAAGCATGGCAACTAATGAGTTAGTTGCGGGATGATGTATTACGGAACGAGTAAAGAGACTTGCCGGTAACGAGATTGAACTAAAGTATTGGATACTGACGATCGAATCTCGGGCAAGTAACATACCGATGACAAAGGGAACAACGTATGTTGTTATGCGGTCTGACCGATAAAGATCTTCGTAGAATATGTAGGAGCCAATATGGGCATCCAGGTCCCGCTATTGGTTATTGACCGGAGACGTGTCTCGGTCATGTCTACATTGTTCTCGAACCGTAGGGTCCGCACGCTTAACGTTACGATGACAGTTATTATGAGTTTATGCATTTTGATGTACCAAAGGTTGTTCGGAGTCCCGGATGTGATCACGGACATGACGAGGAGTCTCGAAATGGTCGAGACGTAAAGATTGATATATTGGAAGCCTATGTTTGGACATCGGAAGTGTTCCGGGTGAAATCGGGATTTTACCGGAAATACCGGGAGGGTTACCGGAACCCCCCGGGAGCCAAATGGGCCATGGGCCTTGGTGGAAAGGTGAAAGGGCTGCCCCATGGGCTGCGCCTCCCCCCCTTCCCTAGTCCTATTAGGACTAGGGAAGGTGGCCGGCCAACCCCTCTCTCTTTCCCCACTTGGGGAGTCCTATTTGGAATAGGATTGGAGGGGAGTCCTACTCCCGGCGGGAGTAGGACTCCTCCTATGGCTGCCGCACCCCTCCCCCTTTGCTCCTTTATATACGGGGGCAGGGGGCACCTCTTGACACACAATTGATCATTGAGATCGTTCCTTAGCCGTGTGCGGTGCCCCCTGCCACCATATTCTACCTCGGTCATATTGTTGCAGTGCTTAGGCGAAGCCCTGCGTCGGTAGTACATCAAGATCGTCACCACACCGTCGTGCTGACGGAACTCATCCTCGACGCTTTGCTGGATCGGAGCCCGAGGATCGTCATCAAGCTGAACGTGTGCTAAGAACTCGGAGGTGCCGGAGTAACGGTGCTTGGATCGGTCAGATCGGGAAGAAGACGTACGACTACTTCCTCAACGTTGTGTCAACGCTTCCGTTGCGATCTACAAGGGTACGTAGATCATACTCTCCCCTCGTTGCTATGCATCACCATGATCTTGCGTGTGCGTAGGAAATTTTTTGAAATTACTACGTTCCCCAACAGTGGCATCCGAGCCTAGGTTTTATGGTTTGATGTTATTTGCACGAGTAGAACAAAAGTGAGTTGTGGGCGATACAAGTCATACTGCCTACCAGCATGTCACACTTTGGTTCGGCGGTATTGTTGGACGAGACGACCTGGACCAACCTTACGCGTACACTTACGCGAGACCGGTTCCCTCGACGTGCTTTGCACATAGATGGCTTGCGGGCGACTGTCTCTCCAACTTTAGTTGAACCAAGTGTGGCTACGCCCGGTCCTTGAGAAGGTTAAAACGGAGTCTATTTGACAAACTATCATTGTGGTTTTGATGCGTAGGTGAGATGAGTTCTTGCTTAAGCCCGTAGCAGCCACGTAAAACTTGCAACAACAAAGTAGAGGACGTCTAACTTGTTTTTGCAGGGCATGTTGTGATGTGATATGGTCAAGGCATGATGCTAAATTTTATTGTATGAGATGATCATGTTTTGTAACCGAGTTATCGGCAACTGGCAGGAGCCATATGGTTGTCGCTTTATTGTATGCAATGCAATCGCGATGTAATGCTTTACTACTAAGCGGTAGTGATAGTCGTGGAAGCATAAGATTGGCGAGACGACAACGATGCTACGATGGAGATCAAGGTGTCGCGCCGGTGACGATGGTGATCATGACGGTGCTTCGGAGATGGAGATCACAAGCACAAGATGATGATGGCCATATCATATCACTTATATTGATTGCATGTGATGCTTATCCTTTTATGCATCTTATCTTGCTTTCATTGACGGTAGCATTATAAGATGATCTCTCACTAAATTATCAAGAAGTGTTCTCCCTGAGTATGCACCGTTGCAAAAGTTCTTCGTGCTGAGACACCACGTGATGATCGGGTGTGATAGGCTCTACGTTCAAATACAATGGGTGCAAAACAGTTGCACACGCGGAATACTCAGGTTATACTTGACGAGCCAAGCATATACAGATATGGCCTCGGAACACGGAGACCGAAAGGTCGAGCGTGAATCATATAGTAGATATGATCAACATAACGATGTTCACCATTGAAAACTACTCCATCTCACGTGATGATCGGTTATGGTTTAGTTGATTTGGATCACGTGATCACTTAGAGGATTAGAGGGATGTCTATCTAAGTGGGAGTTCTTAAGTAATCTGATTAATTGAACTTAAATTTATCATCAACTTAGTCTTGGTAGTATTTTGCAAATTATGTTGTAGATCAATAGCTTGCGTTGTTGCTTTCATATGTTTATTTTGATATGTTCCTAGAGAAAAATTGTGTTGAAAGATGTTGGTAGCAATGATGCGGATTGGATCCGTGATCTGAGGTTTATCCTCATTGCTGCACAGAAGAATTATGTCCTTGATGCACCGCTAGGTGACAGACCTATTGCAAGAGTAGATGCAGACGTTATGAACGTTTGGCTAGCTCAATATGATGACTACTTGATAGTTTAGTGCACCATGCTTAACGGCTTAGAATCGGGACTTCAAATACGTTTTGAACGTCATGGACCATATGAGATGTTCCAGGAGTTGAAGTTAATATTTCAAGCAAATACCCGAGTTGAGATATATGAAGTCTCCAACAAGTTCTATAGCTAAAAGATGGAGGAGAATCGCTCAACTAGTGAGCATGTGCTCAGATTGTCTGGGTACTACAATCGCTTGAATCAAGTGGGAGTTAATCTTCCAGATAAGATAGTGATTGACAGAATTCTCTAGTCACCATCACCAAGTTAGTAGAACTTCGTGATGAACTATAATATGCAAGGGATAACGGAAACAACTCCCAAGCTCTTCGTGATGCTGAAATCAACGAAAGTAGAAATCAAGAAAAACATCAAGTGTTGATTGTTGACAAGATCACTAGTTTCAAGAAAAGGGCAGAGGGAAGAAGGGGAACTTCAAGAAGAACAGCAAGCAAGTTGCTGCTCAAGTGAAGAAGCCCAAGTCTGGTCCTAAGCCTGAGACAAAGTGCTTCTATTGCAAAGGGACTGGTCACTGGAAGCGGAATTACCCCAAGTGATTGGCGGATAAGAAGGATGGCAAAGTGAACATAAGTATATTTGATATACATGTTATTGATGTGTACTTTACTAGTGTTTATAGCAAACCCTCGGTATTTGATACTAGTTCAGTTGCTAAGATTAGTAACTCGAAACGGGAGTTGCAGAATAAACAAAGACTAGTTAAGGGTGAAGTGACGATGTGTGTTGGAAGTGGTTCCAAGATTGATATGATCATCATCACACACTCCCTATAATTTCGGGATTAGTGTTGAACCTAAATAAGTGTTATTTGGTGTTTGCGTTGAGCATGAATATGATTTGATCATGTTTATTGTAATACGGTTATTCATTTAAGTAAGAGAATAAATTTTTGTTCTGTTTACATGAATAAAACCTTATATGGTTACACACCCAATGAAAATAGTTCGTTGGATCTCGATCGAAGTGATACACATAATCATAATATTGAAACCAAAAGATGCAAAGTTAATAATGATAGTGCAACTTATTTGTAGCACTGCCATTTAGGTCATATTGGTGTAAAGCGCATGAAGAAACTCCATGCTGATGGGCTTTTGGAATCACTTGATTATGAATCAGTTGATGCTTGCGAACCATGCCTCATGGGCAAGATGACTAAGACTCTGTTCTTCGGAACAATGGAGCGAGCAATAGATTTGTTGGAAATCATACATACTGATGTATGTGGTCTGATGAATATTGAGGCTCGCGACAGGTATCATTATTTTCTGATCTTCACATATGATTTGAGCAGATATGAGTATATCTACTTGATGAAACATAAGTCTGAAACATTTGAAAAGTTCAAAGAATTTCAGAGTGAAGTGAAAAATCATCGTAACAAGAAAATATAGTTTCTATGATATGATCGTAGAGAAGAGTATTTGAGTTACGAGTTTGGCCTTCAGTTAAAAACAATGTGAAATAGTTTCACTACTCATGCCACCTGGAACACCACAATGTAATGGTGTGTCCGAACGTCATAACCGTACTTTATTAGATATGGTACGATCTATGATGTCTCTTACTGATCTACCACTATCGTTTTGGGGTTATGCATTAAAGACAGCTGCATTCACGTTAAAAGGGCACCATCAAAATCCGTTGAGACGACGCCTTATGAACTGTGGTTTGGCAAGAAACCAAAGTTGTCGTTTCTGAAAGTTTGGGGCTGCGATGCTTATGTGAAAAAAGCTTCAACCTGATAAGCTCGAACCCAAATCGAAGAAATGTGTCCTCATAGGATATCCAAAGGAAACTATTGGATACACCTTCTATCACAGATCCGAAGGCAAGACTTTTGTTGCTAAATTCGGAAACTTTCTGGAGAAGGAGTTTCTCTCGAAAGAAGTGAGTAGGAGGAAAGTAGAAAACTTGATAAGGTAATTGTACCTTCTCCCTTATTGGAAAGTAGTTCATCACAGAAATATGTTCTTGTGACTACTACACCAATTAGTGAGGAAGCTAATGATGATGATCATGTAACTTCATATCAAGTTACTACTGAATCTCGTAGGTAAACCAGAGTGAGATCCGCACCAGAGTGGTACGGTAATCCTGTTCTGGAAGTCATGTTACTAGACCATGACAAACTTGCGAACTATGAGGAAGCGATGATGAGCCCAGATTCCACGAAATGGTTTGAGGCCATGAACTCTGAGATATGATCCATGTATGAGAACAAAGTATGGACTTTGATGGATTTGCCCGATCTGCAAGCCATAGAAAATAAATGGATCTTCAAGAGGAAGACGGACGCTGATAGTAGTGTTACTATCTACAAAGCTAGAATTGTCGCAAAAGATTTTCAACAAGTTCAAGGTGTTGACTACGATGAGAGTTTCTCACTCGTATCTATGCTTAAGTCTGTCCGAATCATGTTAGCAATTGCCGCGTTTTATGAAATCTGGCAAATGGATAAACAAAACTGCATTCCTTAATGGATTTACTAAAGAAGAGTTGTATACGATGCAACTAGAAGGTTTTGTCGATCCTAAAGGTGTTAACTAAATATGCAAGCTCCAGCGATCCATCTATGGACTGGTGCAAGAATCTCGGAGTTGGAATATACGCTTTGATAAGTTGATCAAAGCATATAGTTTTATACAGACTTGCGGTGAAGCCTGTATTTACAAGAAACTGAGTGGGAGCACTACAGCATTTCTGATAAGTATATGTGAATGACATATTGTTGATCGAAAATAATGTAGAATTATTCTGCAAAGCATAAAGGAGTTTTTCAAAGAAAGACCTCGGTGAAGCTGCTTACATATTGAGCTTCAAGATCTATAGAGATAGATCAAGACGCTTGATAAGTTTTTTCAATGAGTACATACCTTGACAAGATTTTGAAGTAGTTCAAAATGGAACAGTCAAAGAAAGAGTTCTTGCCTGTGTTACAAGGTGTGAAGTTGAGTAAGACTCAAAGCCCGACCACGGTAGAAAATAGAAAGAGAATGAAAGTCATTCCCTATGCCTCAGTCATAGGTTCTATAAAGTATGCCATGCTGTATACCAGCTCTATTGTATGCCCTACCACTGAGTTTGGCAAGGGAGTACAATAGTGATCTAGGAGTAGATCACTGGACAGCGGTCAAAATTGTCCTTAATGGAATAAGGATATGTTTCTCGATTACGGAAGTGAAAAAAAAAGGTTCGTCGTAAAGGGTTACGCCGATGCAAGTTTGACACTAATCTAGATGACTCTAAGTCTCGGTCTAGATACATATTGAAAGTGGGAGCAATTAGCTAGAGTAGCTCCATGCAGAGCATTGTTGACATAGAAATTTGCAAAATACATGCGGATCTGAATATGGCAGACCCGTTGAATAAGATTCTCTCACAAGCAAAACATGATCACACCTTAGTACTCCTTGGGTGTTAATCACATAGCAATGTGAACTAGATTACTGAATCTAGTAAACCCTTTGGGTGTTGGTCACATGGCGATGTGAACTATAGGTGTTAATCACATGATGATGTGAACTATCGATGTTAATCACATGGTGATGTGATCTAGATTATTGACTCTAGTGCAAGTGGGAGACTGAAGGAAATATGCCCTAGAGGCAATAATAAAGTTATTATTTATTTCCTTATATCATGATAAATGTTTATTATTCATGCTAGAATTGTATTAACCGGAAACATAATACATGTGTGAATACATAGACAAACAGAGTGTCACTAGTATGCCTCTACTTGACTAGCTCGTTAATCAAAGATGGTTATGTTTCCTAACCATGAACAAAGAGTTGTTATTTGATTAACGAGGTCACATCATTAGTTGAATGATCTGATTGACGTGACCCATTCTATTAGCTTAGCACCCGATCGTTTAGTATGTTGCTATTGCTTTATCCATGACTTATACATGTTCCTATGACTATGAGATTATGCAACTCCCGTTTACCGGAGGAACACTTTGGGTACTACCAAACGTCACAACGTAACTAGGTGATTATAAAGGAGTACTACAGGTGTCTCCAATGGTAGATGTTGGGTTGGCATATTTCGAGATTAGGATTTGTCACTCCGATCGTCGGAGAGGTATCTTTGGGCCCTCTCGGTAATGCACATCACTTAAGCCTTGCAAGCATGGAAACTAATGAGTTAGTTGCGGGATGATGTATTACGGAACGAGTAAAGAGACTTGCCGGTAACGAGATTGAACTAAGTATTGGATACTGACGATCGAATCTCGGGCAAGTAACATACCGATGACAAAGGGAACAACGTATGTTGTTATGCGGTCTGACCGATAAAGATCTTCGTAGAATATGTAGGAGCCAATATGGGCATCCAGGTCCCGCTATTGGTTATTGACCGGAGACGTGTCTCGGTCATGTCTACATTGTTCTCGAACCGTAGGGTCCGCACGCTTAACGTTACGATGACAGTTATTATGAGTTTATGCATTTTGATGTACCAAAGGTTGTTCGGAGTCCCGGATGTGATCACGGACATGACGAGGAGTCTCGAAATGGTCGAGACGTAAAGATTGATATATTGGAAGCCTATGTTTGGACATCGGAAGTGTTCCGGGTGAAATCGGGATTTTACCGGAATACCGGGAGGGTTACCGGAACCCCCCGGGAGCCAAATGGGCCAACATGGGCCTTGGTGGAAAGGTGAAAGGGCTGCCCCATGGGCTGCGCGCCTCCCCCCCTTCCCCTAGTCCTATTAGGACTAGGGAAGGTGGCCGGCCAACCCCTCTCTCTTTCCCCACTTGGGGAGTCCTATTTGGAATAGGATTGGAAGGGAGTCCTACTCCCGGCGGGAGTAGGACTCCTCCTATGGCTGCCGCACCCCTCCCCCTTTGCTCCTTTATATACGGGGGCAGGGGGCACCTCTTGACACACAATTGATCATTGAGATCGTTCCTTAGCCGTGTGCGGTGCCCCCTGCCACCATATTCTACCTCGGTCATATTGTTGCAGTGCTTAGGCGAAGCCCTGCGTCGGTAGTACATCAAGATCGTCACCACACCGTCGTGCTGACGGAACTCATCCTCGACGCTTTGCTGGATCGGAGCCCGAGGATCGTCATCAAGCTGAACGTGTGCTAAGAACTCGGAGGTGCCGGAGTAACGGTGCTTGGATCGGTCAGATCGGGAAGAAGACGTACGACTACTTCCTCAACGTTGTGTCAACGCTTCCGTTGCGATCTACAAGGGTACGTAGATCATACTCTCCCCTCGTTGCTATGCATCACCATCACCATGTTTTTTTGTGCCTATTTTAGAGTTTCGCAGAAAAGGAATACCAAACGGAGTCCAAACGGAATGAAACCTTTGCGATGATTTTTCTTGGACCGAAAGCAATCCAGAAGACTTGGAGTCGAAGTCTGGAACTCCACGAGGCGGTCACGATGCAGGAGGGCGCGCCCAGGGGGGTAGACGCGCCCCCACCCTTGTGGGCCCCTCGTAGCTCCACTGACTTACTTCTTTTGCCTATATATACTCTTATACCCTAGAAACATCCCAGAGAGCCACAAAACCACTTTTCCACCGCCGCAACCTTCTATACCCGTGAGATCCCATCTTGGGGCCTTTTCCGGTGATCTGTTGGAGGGGGAATCGATCACGGAGGGCTTATACATCAACACCATTGCCTCTCCGATGAAGCGTGAGTAGTTTACCACAGACCTTCGGGTCCATAGTTATTAGCTAGATGGCTTCTTCTCTCTCTTTGATTCTCAATACAAAGTTCTCCTCGATGTTCTTGGAGATCTATTCGATGTAATACTCTTTTGCGGTGTGTTTGCTGAGATCCGATGAATTGTGGATTTATGAACAAGATTATCTATAAATATTATTTGGTTCTTCTCTGAATTCTTATAAGCATGATTTGATATCTTTGCAAGTCTCTTCAAATTATCGATTTAGTTTGGCCTACTAGATTGATCTTTCTTGCAATGGGAGAAGTGCTTAGCTTTGGGTTCAATCTTGCGGTGTCCTTTCCCAGTGATAGTAGGGCAGCAAGGCACGTATTGTATTGTTGCCATCGAGGATAAAAAGATGGGGTTTATATCATATTTCTTGAGTTTATCCCTCTACATCATGTCATCTTGCTTAATGCGTTACTCTATTCTTATGAACTTAATACTCTAGATGCATGCTAGATAGCGGTCGATGTGTGGAGTAATAGTAGTAGATGCGGAGTCGTTTTGATCTACTTGACACGGACGTTATGCCTATATTCAAGATCATTGCCTTAGATATCTTCATAACTATGCGCTTTTCTATCAATTGCTCGGCAGTAATTTGTTCACCCACCGTAATACATGCTATCTTCAGAGAAGACACTAGTGAAACCTATGGCCCCCGGGTCTCTTTCTTATTATATTGCATCTCTTTTATTTACATCTCATCTCGTTTACTATTTTGCAATCTTTACTTTCCAATTTGTACAACAAAAATACCAAAAATATTTACTTTACTATCTTTATTAGATCTCACTTTTGTGAGTGACAGTGAAGGGATTGACAACCCCTTTTATCGCGTCGGTTGCAAGGTTCATGATTGTTTGTGCAGGTACTAGGTGACTTGTGTGTTTTCTCCTACTGGATTAATACCTTGGTTCTCAAAACTGAGGGAAATACTTACGCTACTTTGCTGCATCACCTTTTCATCTTCAAGGGAAAACCAACACATGCTCAAGAGGTAGCTGTCGGTGTCAAAACCGGCGGATCTCGGGTAGGGGGTTCCGAACTGTGCGTCTAGGCCGGATGGTAACAGGAGGCAAGGGACACGAAGTTTTGCCCAGGTTCGGGCCCTCTCGATGGAGGTAAAACCCTACGTCCTGCTTGATTAATATTGATGATATGGGTAGTACAAGAGTAGATCTACCACAAGATCGAGGAAGCTAAACCCTAGAAGCTAGCCTATGGTATGATTGTTGATGTGTACATTGTCCTACGGACTAAAACCCTCCGGTTTATATAGACACCGGGTAGGGTTAGGGTTACATATAGTCGGTTACAATGGTAGGAGATCTTCATATCCGTATCGCCAAGCTTGCCTTCCATGCCAAGGAAAGTCCCTTCCGGACACGGGACGGAGTCTTCAATCTTGTATCTTCATAGTCCAGGAGTCCGGCTGAAGGTATAGACCGGCTATCCGAACACCCCCTAATCCAGGACTCCCTCAGTAGCCCCTGAACCAGGCTTCAATGACGACGAGTCCGGCGCGCATATTGTCTTCGGCATTGCAAGGCGGGTTCCTCCTCCAAGTACTTCATAGAAGATTTTGAACACAAAGATATTGTCCGGCTCTGCCAAATAAGTTTCCACATATTACCATAGAGAGAATAATATTTACACCAATCTAATCTGCTGACGTATTCCGTAGCGTGTCACACCATGTCCAAGCCTTTATCTGAGTCGTTTCATTATCCCACCTCAGCGCGTCATGCGAGGCGGTTTTCTTGGCACGTCTTGTTAAAGAAGAGATCGTGTCCCCTTATCCCGGGATTCTCATCAATACGGGCGTGGGTAATCCAACCGCTTGTAGGACTCCTAGATTATAGGCAAGTCCAAACGGACACGAAGAGGACGCTCGATATTCACCCTCTTTATAAAGGGGACAAGGCTTTTATTTTTCCCTCCCGTGCTCAATCGAATCCTTCCCCCACCTCAAGCTCGAACGCCTGAAGTTCAGGTCAGGTGCTCCGAACCTTCAGTCATGTCCGGATCTAGCCTTCAAGGCCGATGGGTGCCTTCCTCCGTCACGGAAGAAGACATCAAAAAGTTGAGGGAGGCCAGATATCTGACCGCCGAGATTTTGCATCGGCTGCCTCCCCAAGGGCAGGCCATCCCCACCCCCGAACCCAACGAGAACATCGTGTTCGTCTCCCACTTCCTCCGAGGTCTAGGCCTTGCTCTGGATCCTTTCATAAGGGGTTTGATGTTTTACTATGGGCTAGACTTTCATGATCTAGCTCTGGACTCCTTTCTTCATATCACGACATTTATTGTCGTGTGTGAGGCCTTCCTCCGAGTTACCCCTCACTTTGGCCTATGGCTCAAGACCTTTGAAGTGAAGCCGAAGATGGTCGAGGGGCAACATGCAGCGTGTGGAGGTGCCTCAATACGCAAGATGACGGGAGCTCCGTGGCCCAAAGGTTCCATCCCAGAGGTGTCTGAACTGTGGCAACGGGAGTGGTTCTACATCACGGCTCCTAGAAGTGCCAAGTGGGCGGCCCCCCTGTTTTCCGCTCGGGCCCCCCGCCACAGCTGATGTCATGGATCAGCTGAGGTCTGAGCTGGGGGCCAGCCAAGGACGTCCCTATACTGCAAAGCCGCATTCGAGATCTCTTCAATGGAGATTTCAGTTTGGTTGCGGTAATACAGGTTATGCTGGTTCGTCAAGTCCAGCCTTGTAAACGCCAGCCTCTTCGTCTGTGGGAGTTCAATCCCAAGGGACCGCCTGCCATTCAAAATTTCCTTGGCCTGACACATGAGGAGATGTACAAGTCATTCTTCGGACCTCAGGTGGAGTGTCCGGAAATCACCAAGGACATGGGCCTGAGTAGTAACCGCACCGCCGAACAGGTAAGGCATCTTCCGGCCGAGCATACTATCTCTCCTTTGTTACGAAGTTATTTCTGAAAGTTTCCTTTTTGACCAGGACTGGCTAACAAAGGAGAAGTTGATTCGGTGTTCAGCCCCCTTCCCTGAGGGTTTGAAAAATCCGGTATTGGAAAAGATGCTCCAGACCGCACCTTGCCCGGAGCCCTTGAAGGAAGATACTGTGGAGGATAATGCAGGCGGACGCAGGCCCCCAACGCTACCCATTCTAGCCGAGGGAGCGAGCGTCTCCATGAAGGAAGATGACATAAGAGGAAAAGGACTGCGCCCGGGGATTCGGAAGCCGAAGCTTCCAAACGGGAGAAGAAGTCTCCCACAGAGGGTCCTACCTCGGGGGGTGCCGTTGCCGCACAAAGTCCGCGGGGGGATCAATTTTCCCGCGAGTTGTAAGTGACCCGAAATACTTTTAATAGTACAGATATGCCATCTTTTTCTTCTGAGAAAATAACCACCGCATATATTTTGCAGTTCGGGCCTTAGCCCATCTCAAATGAGCTCATCTTCGGGGGATCTTCTTCCAAAGATGATGGAGAGCGAATCGCCTCCTCCGGACTCCTCCGCTCCGGAAGCGGGCGACCCTGAAGTGTCGTCGTGGAGGGCCTCTCCGAGTCCGGTGAGGCCAAAAGATAATCCCATTGACCCCCGAAGCTCCCAATGTCCGGCTCCCGAAGAGAGCAGACAAAAGAGTCCGACACCGTCTAGTGTGCGATCGGATGTTCTGAGGGAGTTGGTGGGGCGAGCGGCCATCTCAGATGAACACCATGTGCTGATGAATACGGTGATGGAGAGAATATCGTCCGCCGAAAGCGGATTGCATGAAGCTTTTATGAGTCTACTGACAGGCTTTGAGGTACGTAAAAGAATGTATGATAGTCCTGCACATGCTAGGTGTGCCCTGTGTAGATAGTAGCCCCTGAGACTCTGGTTGTTGTTGGAAACGACGATGAACAGAGGATCATATTCCCAGGTAATAACCATACTGCCTCTATGTGCAGGTGATGGAAGCTCCGGTGGCTAGCCGGACTAGCGAGTTTGCCCATTTAGAACGGCAGTTGGATGCGGCAGACGCCGACATCGAGCTTGTTAACAAAAGGCTTGACGAGGCACAGGGTAAGTGTTATTATCTGGTAAATGCCACAATAGGAAGAGCAGCATGATGCCAGTATCTTTAATATGTTGTGACTGCAGATGGAGCTGCCACTGTTGAAGCCTTGCGGGCAGAACTTGCCCGAGCCAAGGAACAAGCGAGGTTGGGCAATGCGGCTGCTGTGAAGGCAGCCGAAGAGTTGCAAGCCGAGAAGGCCGCGCATGGCGAGACCCGAGACAAGATGGCCAAGATGGCTATAGAATTAAAAGCCGCCGCCGACCGTTGCCAGGTTCTTGAAAAAGAAAACCAAGCGAAGGCATCAGACCTTGAAAAGGCTGCTGCGACGAAAAAGGATCTCCGCTCTGCTATGAGGGCAAACAAGGAGGAGCTGCGGGAAGCCGAGGATATTGTAGCTGGGAAATCCTTTATGTTGCGGAGGAAATTCGGAGATCCACGGTATGCCCCTCTAGATCGGCTGTGGAGTTCGGAGGATGTGTATATGGATTTGGCGGCGAGCGCTGCCGATGCGGCCAAGTAATTCCAGGGTCAGACAGATCGTGGAGTAGACCGGCTGTTTTGGAGACAATTCCATTCCCCCGAGCGTCCACTTTCATTGACCGACCAATTAGCCGAATGGGCCGAACTAAACAGGTTGTCCGGACTTTCTATGAGGTCTGTTGTGGATCAGCTGTGGCCGGGAAGGTCAAAACCGAACAGCTATTTCAGCTTGGTGCAGCAGGTCCTTGATGTGGTGCCGCGCATTGATGCGATGAGGAGGTCGGCTTGCATAGAGGGCGCACGGATGGCCTTTGCCCGTGTTAAGGCATATTGGGCGAAGATGGATGCTACCAATGTTGCAACGCGGGATTCGACTATAGGTCGAAAGGCTGCCGAGCACTACTTTGAAGATGTTCTTGAGGGTGCCTGAGGGAGTCCTGGATTAGGGGGTGTTCCGATAGCCAGACTATACCTTCAGCCGGACTCCTGGACTATGAAGATACAAGATTGAAGACTCCGTCCCGTGTCCGGAAGGGACTTTCCTTGGCGTGGAAGGCATGCTTGGCGATACGGATATGTAGATCTCCTACCATTGTAACCGACTCTATGTAACCCTAACCCTACCCGGTGTCTATATAAACCGGAGGGTTTTAGTCCGTAGGACAACGTACACATCAACAATCATACCATAGACTAGCTTCTAGGGTTTAGCCTCCTCGATCTCGTGGTAGATCTACTCTTGTACTACCCATATCATCAATATTAATCAAGCAGGACATAGGGTTTTACCTCCATCGAGAGGGCCCAAACCTGGGTAAAACTTCGTGTCCCTTGCCTCCTGTTACCATCCGGCCTAGACGCATAGTTCGGGACCCCCTACCCGAGATCCGCCGGTTTTGACACCGACATTGGTGCTTTCACTGAGAGTTCCTCTGTGTCGTCGCCGTCAGGCTCGATGTCTCCTACGATCATCGATAGAGATGCAGTCCAGGGTGAGACCTTCCTCCCCAGACAGATCTTCATCTTCGGCGGCTTCGCACTGCGGGCCAATTCTCTTGGCCGTCTGGAGCAGATCGAAAGCTACGCCCCTGGCTGTCAGGTCAGATTTGGAAGTTTAAACTACACGGCTGACATCCGCGGAGACTTGATCTTCGACGGATTCGAGCCATTGCCGAGCGCGCCGCACTATCACAACGAGCATGATCTAGCTCTGCCGCCGAACAGTGCCCTGGAGGCCGTACCCGCATTGGCTCCGACCCTTAATTCGGAGCCAACTGCGCCGATCGAGGATGGGTGGTTGGACGCCACCTCGGGGGCTGCGACCCCAACGGCGATTGAGCCAAGCACCAGCCCCGTACTCTGCAAAACTCGTGACTCCAAGGAGCCGGACTCCTCTCCGGACTCCGAACCCTCCGCGCGCCTACCGATCGAATCCGATTGGGCGTCGATCATGGAGTTCACTGCCGCGGACATCTTTCAGCACTCGCCTTTCGGCGATATCCTGATGTCACTGAAGTCTCTCTCTTTATCAGGAGATCCCTGGCCGGACTACGGTCAGCAAGGTTGGGGTACGGACGATGAAGAAATTCAAAGCCCACCCACCACCCACTTTGTAGCCACTGTCGACGACTTAACCGACATGCTCGACTTCGACTCCGAAGACAACGACGGTATGGACGCCGATGAAGGAGATGATGAAGAACCAGCGCCTACTAGGCCCTGGAAAGCCACCTCATCATATGACATATACATGGTGGACACCCCAAAAGAGGGAGATGGCGATGGAACAACGGAGGATGACCCCTCCAAGAAACAGCCTAAGCGCCGGCGTCAGCAGCGCCGCTCAAAATCCCGCCAAAACAAACAAGGTGATTCCAGCACGGGAGATAATAATACTCCGGAAAGCACCGAACAAAACCCCCTCCAGCAAGATTTAGCACAGGAGGATGGAGAAACCAGCCCTCATGAGAGAGCGGCAGATAGAAAGGTCGAGGACGATAATTATATGCCTCCCTCCGAAGACGAGGCAAGCCTCGACGACGACGAATTCGTCGTGCCAGAGGATCCCGTCGAGCAAAAGCGTTTTCAACGCAGTCTTATGGCCACGGCAAGATGTGACACTCCCAAAAATTTTAATTGGTTTTCATCAAAAACTTTGTTGAATTCTTTTTGAGGGCATTTAAAAATTTCTTTTCCAGAAATCCTTCATCTTAAAAACTTCCTTTTCTTTGGCAAGGATTTTATTTTTCTTCAAAACTATGGTGTTTGATCTTTTGAAATTTCTTCTCTGTTGGTTCCCCCTCAAATTATTTTGGGAGTTTTAATCTTTTTCTCTTAAAAAGAAACTCTATGAAAATTTGGATTTTCATATCCTAGAAACCACCCTTGATCTTTGTATTTTTGCCCATGTGATAAGACCCCTCCAAAACCTCCCCTCCTCCTTGTAATCAACCTAAGTTCTCTGTCCCAACTCATCCAAGCAAGTTTTGGATTTTATTCTAATTATTTTTCCCTCAAAACCATTTCTGCAAATTATTTGGAGCCTAAGTGGTTTTCAAAGAAAGTACCCTATTGCATTTGAATTTTGACCTAAAACCAACTCCTCTGGATTGTCCTTAGCATCCACAACCCAGAACCATCTTGACCCACTCCTCCCCTTTTCAAAATTTTCAAAATTCAGTCTCTGCAAGTTTGGACCAGATTAGCCAAATTTGGTGAAATTCATATCTACACTTCTCCAAAAATTCCACCAAAATTCAGGCAGCCTACTGGAGCAATGAGTAGCCACTCCACCAAAAATCAGCTCAAGGAAAAATCCCCAGAGGCCAAAAACATTCTGTCGAACACCTGAGCTGCACTGTTCCTTTGCAAATTCAGTAAATTCAGATTTCAGTGTTGTTTTTCGTTCGTCAGCTTCGCTCACGCGTCGACAGTGCGCTTGGCGCGTTGCGCGCGGCCTCTTCTCCCTGGCCAGCACCCCCGCACGCGCGCTTGGCGTCTTCCCGGCGTCGGTGGCCGCCCGCGCCGGCGTGTCTTGCGGCGGCCGAAACCCCGTTACAGCCGACAGGGGACAAGAACGGCGGCTCAATGCCGTTCCGCGCCGCCCATCGCCCCTCTGCTCCCCGCGTGGCCTCATGCGTGCCAGCGCACGCCCGTGGCACCGCCACCGTGGCCGGCAAGCACGGGACGCGCTCCCTGCCACCGACGGGCCCGCGCCGCCCCGTTCTGTCGAACTCACCCCCAAAGCACCAAACTCCAGCTCGATTAGCACCAAAACGGAACCGTGGACCTCCACGATGACGCACAACGTCCTAATTACCCCGACCAAGCCCTGCGCCGCCGTAATCGTCATCGGAGACCCCCGTTCACGGCCACCGCCTCGGACCGCCTATATAAAGGGCTCCCGAGCTCACCCTCGTGCACGCATCATCACCACACCTCACCAAGGCTCTGCCAAGCCACCCGGAGGACCTCGAGGAGGTCTCCTCCCCCAACTCCGGCCGCCCCGATCCGCCTCGGCCTCCACCACGATTCGCTCCGGTGAGGCCGTCTCCGGCGCCCAAATCCCGTCAGTTAATCCCTCTAGTACCTAGTAAGCTAACGCCAGCATCAATTTGTCCTTCGCAGCTCTCTCCGACGAGTCCCTCGACCACCCGAGCCGCCGTCCGCCGGAGCAAAGCTCGCCGTCGACGTGGTACTCGCCGGCGACCACCACCACCACCAACCGACGCGGGAAGGAGCCCTGATCACGGAGGTACCCTCCGATCCCCCTGCCTCGCCGTGGATCGCCGCCGGCGACCACCGCGGCTCTCGGACGCCGACGAGCTTCGTCCCCCCCCCCCCATTTGAAAGTTTAAACCTGACGAGTGGGACCCCACCGTCAGCCTCTCTGCCCTCTCTATTGAATCGTTTTCTGGAAACGCCTTCGGGCAAAATGCGCTTTCCCCTCTGGGCTGGCGTATTCTATACGGGAACGTTTTCTGTTTTTAGGAGCTAGCCCCTGGGAACTTTCTGTTTCATTACAGATGAGTCCCTAGACAAAAACCTTTATAACTTTTAAACATAATAATATTTTTGATTGATTCTTTTTCTGTTCTCTTCAGATTTTTGTCTAGTTTTTTATCATATTTATTTGAAAAAAATTTGGAATACTTTTTGTGCACCTCGTGGTATTTACGATAGCGCATATATTTTCTTTATACCGTAGATACCGAAGGAGGTGACGGGACCGCAAAATTCACCGAGCTAGGCTCCGACTACTCCGAACCAGGCAAGCATGTTTGAACTTTTGATATGATGAGTGTCTTGGCATGTTTTGCATTTTAGCTAGTCTCATGGCATGTTGAAGAGCATACCGATGAACGTTATTTCCATGCATTGATGAGGTAAGTGAGTTCGATGATCCATAAGTGGATGGATGTGGATATGAATGGCCATGTGTTGGCATGAGGATGGGTAAGATGGCAGTGTTGTAGCATGCCAGTCTTATGCCAGCCTATGTGACTGCAGTGTCAAACCGTATCGGTCCAGTTCCTCCCATTTCTTCCCTGTACTACCACATGTTTTCCGCAAGGAATATGGCTTAGTAAGTTGCAAACCGCTTTCCTGGTACACACCAAAAGGAGAGGCCGGGATGATGGTTCCATGGCCCTGGATTAAAGCCAGTCATCCGGTCAGGGGGCATGGGTGTTTCCGGTTGGGACCGAGAGGGGGGCACCCCTTAGAGCGCGCGTATATAAATTTGATCCCATGCTATTCGAGATTGTGATCTCCCCGTCTCAAAAGTTTTTCTTGGACGATGTCTAGGGTGATTCCTAGCATTGAGAGGTAGGATGGGTGTGTACTGGTTAGCTGTGTTTTCTACCGAAATACCGTAAACGGAACTAGTCCTTCGTGACTACGGAAATCCGTTGGCTGTGGGAAATTTTTGTACAAACTCTGCAGAGTCATATATTCCTTGAATCATCTATTCTATGTCCAAGTTCAGTATCATCTTATCCTGACAAGTGTCAGTTTTGATGACAGAGACTCCGGTGAATCGTATGAGTGCTAAGTCCGGTTAAATGATTATTACTGTGGATGGACTAACCCGTTTATCTTCATAAATTGAATGTTGATTATGAGTATTATTTACTTGTGAATAAAAGCCCTTTCTGTGATGTCGCTCAGACGTCCGACTGTGGCATTTCTTTTAAAGCCCTTTCTGTGATGTCGCTCAGACGTCCGACTGTGGCATTTCTTTTAAAAGCCCTTTCTGTGATGTCGCTCAGACGTCCGACTATGGCATTTCTTTTAAAGCCCTTTCTGCGATGTCGCTCAGACGTCCGACTGTGGCATTTCCTTTAAAGCCCTTTCTGCGATGTCGCTCAGACGTCCGACTGTGGCATTTTCTTTAAAGCCCTTTATGTGGTGTCGCTAAGACGCCCGACTGTGGCATCTTTTTCTTATATTTATTTGTTCACCCTTCGAGGCGTCGCTTCAGACACCCGATCGGTTTCATTTATGTTTTGTTGGGACTTCAGGCGGACTACCTCCGTTTCCCTTTTTCTTACTTTGTTATGCTAATTTTGAATATACATTGGTGAATTAATCGTGACGCATTCATGCCTGCATTTGTTATATCTCATGTACGAACTGTCTTGCGAGTACTTTCAAAGTACTCACTGGCTTGTTGATTTGGCCAGATGCTGACGAAGGCGATCTCATGGATGAAGAGTTCGATAGCGAGTCCGACGCCTAGAGGAATCCCAGTCAGTCTCGTGCGACCCTGGATTTGGTCACTATATTATATCCGCTTCCGCTACCAAATAAATTCATCGAGCCTCACCTCGATGCTCGATGAGATGCCAGTTTTAGAGTCATGTATCTCACTCCCCGCTGTGTTTTTCCACCACCGCCCTATCCTCGAGTCAGTAGTATGCCTCCACACCACTGTGTCATGTCCGCCATTATGTATAATTATTGGCGTGCTTATAATAATTTGGTTGAGCTGCCGTAGCTCGACCCTGTAATATATTTTATGCTACTGGCTTATTGTATCAAGAATTTGTCTACCGGTAAGGAGAATTTTTCTCATACTGGACTCAAAAGATTGGTTTCTCAATAAATATTTTATTGGAAAGCCGGTCGTGACACAAGAAGCCTCAAGAAAAAACAGCAACAGCTTAGAGCTGATCAAGATTTGCTAGTCGACAGATGGACTGAAGTCCTTGCAGCCGAAGAGCATACACTCGAACGCCCCTCCAAGAGCTACCCAAAGCGCAGGTTGCTACCCCGATTAGAGGAGGAAGCACTTGATGCGGCCGACCGGCCACCTCGTGGTCGCGACAGAGAGGCCTCTCGGCCCTCAACTCAAGCCGCACCCCGTACCAAGGCACGGGAATATGCGCCGGACTTACGAGACATGTTGGAGGACAAGGCAAGGCAAACAAGATCGATCTACGGATCGCGTGGGCGCCCCACAGCTCGAGACGGTAACCGTCACGCCGGTCACAAATTCGGCGGGGCCGAACACAGTAGACAAAGCTCATTGGAGCTACGTCATGATATAGCCCAGTACAGAGGCGCCGCACACCCACTCTGCTTTACAGACGAAATAATGGATCATCAAATCCTCGAGGGTTTCAAACCCGTAAACATCGAACCATATGATGGCACAACAGATCCCGTGGTATGGATCGAGGATTATCTCCTTCATATCCACATGGCCCGCGGCGATGATTTCCACGCCATCAAATACCTCCCACTCAAGCTTAAAGGACCAGCTCGGCATTGGCTTAACAGCTTGCCAACAGGATCAATCAGTTGTTGGGAGGACCTGGAAGCCGCATTCCTTGACAATTTCCAGGGCACTTATGTGCGACCCCTAGACGCCGATGACCTAAGTCACGTAATTCAGCAGCCATAGGAATCGGCCAGGCAATTCTGCACATGGTTCCTAACAAAGAAAAATCAAATAGTCGACTGTTCGGACGCTGAGGCCCTAGCAGCCTTCAAGCACAATACCTGTGACGAGTGGCTGGCCCGGCACCTTGGACAGGAAAAGCCGAAATCTATGGCAGCACTCACGACACTCATGACCCGCTTTTGCACGGGAGAAGACAGCTGGCTTGCTCGTAGCAACAATATGACCAAAAACCCTGGTAATTCAGACACCAGGGACAGTAGTGGCAGGTCGCGTCGCAACAAGAAGAAGCGCCGCATTAACGGCGACAATGCTGAGGATACGGCAGTTAATGCCGGATTCAGAGGCTCTAAATCCGGTCAGCGGAAAAATCCATTCAAAAGGAATCCTAGGGGCCCGTCCAGTTTGGACCGAATACTCGACCACTTGTGCCAGATACATGGCACCCCCGAAAAGCCGGCCAATCACACTAACAGGGATTGTTGGGTGTTCAAGCAGGCAGGCAAGTTAAACATCGAAAATGAAGACAAGGGGCTGCATAGCAATGACGACGAGGAGCCCCGGCCGCCGAACAACAGTGGACAGAAGGGTTTTCCCCCACAAGTGCGGACGGTGAACATGATATACGCAACCCATGTCCCCAAAAGGGAGCGGAAGCGCGTGTTAAGGGACGTATACGCGGTAGAGCCAGTCGCCCCAAAGTTCAACCCATGGTCCTCCTGCCCGATCACCTTTGATCGAAGGGACCATCCCACTAGCATCCGTCATGGCGGATTCGCCGCATTGGTCCTAGACCCAATCATTGACGGATTTCATCTCACTAGAGTCCTTATGGACGGCGGCAGCAGCCTGAACCTGCTTTACCAGGATACAGTGCGGAAAATGGGCATAGATCCCTCGAGGATTAAGCCCACCAAAACGACCTTTAAAGGCGTAATACCAGGTGTAGAGGCCAACTGTACAGGCTCAGTTACACTTGAAGTGGTCTTCGGATCTCCGGATAATTTCCGAAGCGAGGAGTTAATCTTCGACATAGTCCCGTTTCGTAGTGGTTATCACGCACTGCTCGGGCAAACCGCATTTGCTAAGTTCAATGCGGTACCGCACTACGCATACCTTAAGCTCAAGATGCCAGGCCCTCGAGGAGTAATTACGGTCAATGGAAACACCGAACGCTCCCTCCGAATGGAGGAGCACACGGCGGCCCTTGCAGCAGAAGTACAAAGCAGCCTCTCTAGGAAGTTCTCCAGTCTGGCCACTAAACGACCGGACACCGTCAAGCGCGCCTGGCGTAACCTACAACAAGACCGCCTGGCATGATCCGAGCAGGCGTAGCAATGCGGCCCCAACTCCAACCCTCGCAAAAAGGCGACACCAGTACTTCGCGTACATAACTACGCTCTAGAGATACCATGGGCACGGGGGGAGGGGCACCATCACGGCATGCCCAAAACACGGCTTAAACCGTATGAGGGGCTGCCGATTTTTTAATTTTCTCTTACTTTCAGGACTCCACCCTTTGGAAGGCCTGTTCGGCAGTTCAATTGCCGCACAAACGATGCAAGAACCAAGGAAGCAGACAAGCCACGCCGCATTACGGAACTCCCAGGTGGTCTCTATCACGAGCAGTATACCCGTTCCGCATACTATTCCGCAGCTTGCCCCTGGAACGGACATGTTAACTAGTCCAACCTTCCACTTATCGCATTATTTGTATCGTTCTGCTTTGATCGCAGCCCTTTTTAATAAACAATGCATAGCTTTCATCTATTTTTGCATTACCATTTTTATGTATGTTCCTTAACGACATGTTGCACCCGTACACGTTGGTACGGCCAAAATACGCCAGGGGCTTTAGTACCCCTCAATATGGTGTGAGAAGTCCGAACACTTTAACAAGTGCGGCACCCCGAACTTATAGCATTATATGCATCCGCTCCGAATCATGCCTTGGGTCAATAGTTGGGTTTGCCCGGCTCCTATGTTTTGGTGCCTTACGTTCCGCTATATTGGCTAAGGTAGCACTAGGAGAACCACTGCGATTGTGCCCCGGTTGAGCTGGGTCGAGCACCTCGGTGGAGAAAGCTAAAACTGACTGTCATGATGAAGCGAGAGCTGGTTGCTGTTCGAGAGGTTTTTTTGAGTCCCTAAAGACTTATGCCGCTTAGGGCGAGGAGCCGGCTCTGCCCGTCCAAGGCGTGGATAGCGCCCCGAACTCGGTCTTCCGAATACCAGGGGCTTCGCTGAAATTTAAAATTATAGAATTCTATGGCTAAGTGAGAGTGTTCACGCATTATAGTCCGATTGCCTTGTTCGTTGGGCTGAGCGCCTCCCTCGAAGGACCCAAACATGGGAAAAAGAGAGCTCAAGTTTATCCCCGAACACCCCAGCACTAGCGGCACGGGGGCAGAAGCCGACGACTCGCCATCTCTTAGAATTGATAAACAAACGCACAGAAGGTAATATTTTAAATTCCAACAGCATTGCTTAGCGCATATAAACAAGCTTTCAGTGCACAGGACAAAACAAGCAAGTTTCACTCAAAAATTACATCCCTAGAACATTCATCCGCCACAAGACGGGCACCATTCAGAACATCCATATAGTAATTCTCGGGCTTGCGATGCTCTTTCCCCGGCGGTGGCCCATCCTTCACCAGCTTCTCAGCATCCAGCTTGCCCCAGTGCACCTTAGCATGGGCAAGGGCCCTACGGGCACCTTCAATGCAGATGGAGCGCTTGATGACTTCGAGCCTTGGACAGGCCTCCGCCAACCGCCGCACCAGCCCGAAATAGCTCCCAGGAAGAGCCCCTCCAGGCCACAGCCGAGCAATGAGGCCCTTCATGGCCTGTTCGGCCGCCTTGTGGAGCTCGACCAGTTGCTTCAGCTGGTCGCTCAGGGGCACGGGGTGTCCGACCTCAGTATACTGAGACCAGAACACCTTCTCTGTCGAGCTGCCCTCCTTGGCTCGGTAGAATGCGGCGGCATCGGATACACTCCGGGGAAGATCTGCGAACGCTCCTGGAGAGCTCCGGATTCGGGTAAGTAACAAGTAACTCACGTTTATGTGTTTGCTTTGCATAAAGAATGCCTTACCCGCCGCTATCTTCTTCACCTCATCCAACTCCTGGAGGGTCTTCTGGGATTCGGCCTTGGCAGGCTTGGCGTTTTCAATAGCCACCGCGAGCTCGGACGCTCGCGTCTTTGAGTCAAGCTCCAAACTCTCATGTTTTTCCATGAGAGCCTGGAGCTCTTGCCGCACCTTGCCAACCTCGGCCTCATACTTCTCCTGCTCGGTGCGCTCCGAGGCCGCCCTCATCTCGGCCTCGACCAGCGCCTGCTTAAGGGTCACCACTTCAGACGTGGCCCCTAAAATAGCCACCCTGTCATTCTTTGCAATTGCACCTTTTTATATATATTTAAAAACATGGTATTTCTTACCTTCATTGTCCTCGAGCTGCTTCTTGGCATGCCTGAGCTCTTGCTCGGACTGCTCGAGGTTCTTCTTTAGCGTGTCCACTTCCGCAGTCAGTGCGGCGGACGCAAGCAGGGAAGCCTGCATATGCATATTGACTCATTTTTGTTAGACTCCTGTGAATTCTATTTGATCCTCTATTCGGCTTTTCTTCCCGAATGCCAAATAGAGCATCAGGGGCTACTGTCTATGTGGTACTATTATTTACACATTCTTTACTTACCTCAAAGCCTGTCAAAAGGCTAGTACAAGCTTCAGTCAGTCCGCTCTTGACAGACTGAACCTTCTGGACCACCGCACTCATAATAGCGTGGTGCTCCTCGTCGATGGAGGCACCTTGGAGCGCCTCCAACATATTGTCCGGCGCCTCCGGTTGGACGGGGGCCGCTGGCACAGTGGACTTGCTCCTCTTGGAAGGAGGTCCCCTGCCGGACTCTGGAACCTTTGAAGGTTCCGGAGCGGTGTCCGGCCTAGAGCCGGACTTGGAGCCCCGGGGGGTTTCATCCCCTTTACTCCTGGAGTCCGGGAGGTCGCCTTGCGGCGCCTCCAGGACCACCTCCTCCCGGCTTGGAACCTGTTGGGACAACACTTCGGTGTCGTCCGTAGGGCAGGGGGAGGAAGCCTTCGGAAGCAAGTTCACATCCGACGAGTCCAGTGAGCCGCTCGACGACGCGTCGAGCCAGTCTTTGGGTGGGCTGTATAAACATATTCGACGTAAGGGAAAGATGTGCAATAAACGAATACTATGAATTACTCTGGTATTAGGATACTTACGATTTTGCCAGGGGCTTGGCCCTGGGCTGCCACTCCTCTCCACCGCCGTCGGCGTCAGTGGAGCAGTCCGGAGGAAGGGTTTTCCCCTTCTTGGACCCTCTGGCCTCCCCCGAGAGGGCAGCCTTCCTTTTCTTCTCTCCCCCCACTGGAGGGGGAGAGGTCTCTTCTTCTTCCTCCTCGTCTTCACGGGAGGAATGCACCTCGGAACCGTCGGATGATGGATCCGACACCTCCTGGCGCCGGGCACTCTTTCGAGTCCCCGTGGCCTTTTTTGCGGCCTTCTTCTCCGGCACCACATAGGGTGCTGGAACCAGCAGCTTCGCCAAGCGAGCGTCCACTGGGCCTTCGGGCAAAGGAGCCGGACAGTTGATCTGTCCGGACATCACTTGCCAATCCTGTTAAAGGTAAGGGAGCTTAGATCCCGCATGGAGTCAAACTATGAAGAACTGATACCCTGTAAAAGGAAAAAGCAGCTTACCGCGAGAGCATGACGCTGCACACTGAATTCACGATCCTCGGTAGTGGATGCGGGAGCCTTGGCGCCTTTGAAAAGCACCTTCCAGGCATCTTCGTACGTCGTGTCGAAGATCCTGCTTAGAGTCTGGTGCCGCGCCGGGTCGAACTCCCACATGTTGAAAGCCCGTTGTTGACACGGGAGGATCAGGCGGATGAGCATAACCTGGACTACGTTGACAAGCTTGAGCTTCTTGTCCGCCAGGGTTTAGATGCATGTTTGGAGTCCGGTCAGCTCTCCTTTTTTACCCCAAGACAGGCCCGTCTCCTTCCAGGAGGTGAGCCGCGTAGGGGGTCCGGATCGGAACTCGGGGGGTGCGACCCATTCGGCGTCGCGTGGCTCGGTGATGTAAAACCACCCCGATTGCCACCCCTTCAGGGTCTCCACAAAGGAGCCCTCGAGCCATAGGACGTTGGCCATCTTGCCCACCATAGCGCCTCCGCACTCCGCCTGGTTGCCGCGCACCACCTTCGGCTTGACGTTGGAAGTCTTGAGCCATAGGCCGAAATGGGGGCGGATGTGGAGGAAGGCCTCGCACACGACGATAAACACCGAGATGTTGAGAACGAAGTTCGAGGCCAGATTGTGGAAATCTAGGCCGTAGTAGAACATGAGCCCCCGGACAAATGGGTGGAGAGGGAAGCTCAGTCCACGGAGGAAATGGGGGAGGAACACCACCCTCTCATGGGGCCTAGGGGTGGGGATGAGCTGCCCCTTTTTGGGGAGCCGGTACGCGATGTCGTTAGACAGGTATCCGGCCTTCCTCAGCTTTTTGATATGTCCCTCCGTGACGGAGGAGACCATCCACTTGCCTCCCGCTCTGGACATGGCTAGAGAAGGTTGAGGTGGGGAGTGCGGACTTGGGTGCTGGAGCTCGAGTGCGCAAGAATGGATAGGCGAAGGAGGAAGAAGGCGTAGGTGAAAAGGTGGATCATTATCCCCTTATATAGGATGCAACTACATGTCCCCACCAGCCTGGTAAAACTCACTTATCTCCAAGCGCCGTAATCAATGGCGCGGTTGGGCTACCCACGCCCGTATTGATGAGAATCCCGGAATAAAGGGACACGATCTCTGCTTTAACAAGACGTGCCAAGGAAACCGCCTCGCATAATGTGCTGAGATGGGATAGTAAAACGGTTCGAATAAAAGCATGGCCGTGGTGTGATGTCACACTACAGAATACGTCAGCAGATTAGATTTTTGTAAATATTATTCTCTCTATGGCAATATGTGGAAACTTATTTTGCAGAGCCGGACACTATCTTGGTGTTCAAAATCTTCTATGAAGTACTTGGAGGAGGAACCCGCCTTGCAATGTCGAAGACAATATGCGCGCCAGACTCATCGTCATTGAAGCCTGGTTCAGGGGCTACTGAGGGAGTCCTGGATTAGAGGGTGTTCGGATAGCCGAACTATACCTTCAGCCGGACTCCTGGACTATGAAGATACAAGATTGAAGACTCCGTCCCGTGTCCGGAAGGGACTTTCCTTGGTGTGGAAGGCAAGCTTGGCGATACGGATATGTAGATCTCCTACCATTGTAACCGACTCTATGTAACCCTAACCCTACCCGGTGTCTATATAAACTGGAGGGTTTTAGTCCGTAGGACAACGTACACATCAACAATCATACAATAGGGTAGCTTCTAGGGTTTAGCCTCCTCGATCTCGTGGTAGATCTACTCTTGTACTACCCATATCATCAATATTAATCAAGCAGGACGTAGGGTTTTACCTCCATCGAGAGGGCCCGAACCTGGGTAAAACTTCGTGTCCCTTGCCTCCTATTACCATCCGGCCTAGATGCACAGTTCGGGACCCCCTACCCAAGATTTGCCGGTTTTGACACCGACAGTGCCCGTTTGATAGAGACCCAGTGCTCAAAAAATATTATGTTTGAGTGATATGTAATCTCATTGTAAGCAAAATTCTTTTATAAATTTGTATAAGGCTATTTTTATACTTTTGCCTGAAAGTAATATGATGCCTCCTGGGCGGCCGTTTATGTATACATGTGTATAACCTGAAAGATTGCAGCCCTCGGCTTCAACCCTCACGCATATAATGCGGAGGTGCTCGCAAAAACATGCATTCACACTTAACCCAACGTCTTGGTCCTATTAAGGAGGTGATAGCGGAGCGAGCGAGGCAACCGGACTATAATGCTTTAGCACTTTCACTTAGCCATAGGAGTTTGACAGTGGGGCTACTAGATAGCCCCTGGTGGCTCTGCACTCTCCCGATATCGGGGTGCGTACATGCCTAGCTGGGAAACGGCCCTTCGTTAAGGCGGAGGAATTCTAACATTCCCACAGGTCATCGAGTGGTTGACCAGTCTCACGCTATATCATGACAGTAAGTTTTTGGCTTTCTCTACTAAGGTGCTCGTCCGGATGAACCAGGGCACAATCGCAGTAGTTCTCCTGGTGCTACCTTAGCCGGCAAGGCAGAACGTAAGGCACCAAAACACAGGAGCTGGGAAAACCCAACATTTGACCAAAGACAATGATTCGGAGCTGATGCATATAGGGCCAAACTCGTGACGCCGAATACTCCCTAAGGTATTCGGTCTTTGTGGTATAAACCGGGCCTAAATAGTTTCCTTTGTAAGAAGCCCCGTGTGTCCAGGTACGTGCATTGTTCTGGCGTGGCCACATGCCAAGATGTCAGCATCCTTCTCAACGGTGGATATGTATCAACAAGAGACGGTAAAAAAGGTTTATGCAGGGTCTTAATCTAAAAAGAATCCTTGGAGCGGGTCCCTGCTGCAGGTCTGCGCCTATGTCTCCGTTGTGCCGTATCCTGGACCGGTGTAGCACGATGATCGTCTGTAAAAGAGAGGAAGTTAAGTGAAAAAGTCATCATGCAAAAATATAGTTTTTAAAGAAACCATGTATATTTCAAGATGATAAGAAATTGCCACTTGTCTGCGCGCGTTGAGCCCCTTGTATTGACAAATAGGGGTGTGACCACTTATTCCGTATAAATAACGGCGCCGGACTTGATTAGTTGTCTCTGAGGTCTTGACGACCTATTGGATGCTTTCGCTTGTCCGGGCGCCTTTAGTGTGCGGCTGCCAAGGCAGCCTCACTCTCTTCGGCGCGCAGAGATCGCTTGATATTTCCATGCACTGTAATGATGCCACGTGGATCGGGCATCTTGAGTGTGAGGGAGGCGTAGTGTGGTATTGCATTAAAGCGAGCGAAAGCTTCGCGTCCGAGCAGTGCTTGATAGCCACTTTGAAACGGAGCAATGTGGAAAGTTAAATGCTCGCGACGGAAGTTATCGAGGGAGCCGAATATAACTTGTAGTAGGAGGGAGCCCGTACAACAAGCCCCTCGGCCCGGCGTTACTCCTTTAAAGGTAGTATTGCTATGGCGAATTTGTGTTGGGTCTAACCCCATCCTGTGGATTGTATCCTGATATATTAGGTTTAGGCTACTGCCGCCGTCCATCAAGACTCTTGTGAAGTGATATCCGCCAATTACTGGGTCTAGTACCAGGGCAGCCCATCCTGCGTGTCGGATACTTGCTGAGTAATCGCGATGGTCGAAAGTGATCGGTTGAGATGACCATGGAAGGACTTCGTGGTGACAGGCACTTGGGTATATTTTCCCGAGAGTGCCGCGTTGTTTTTTCCCTTGATTACATGTAACACATTTACTGTTTTGACTTCTGGTGGAAATTTCTTTTGTTCCCCCGTGTCGCTTGGGGGGCTCGTCCTCGTCTTCACTTGGTGTATCCTCCCCCTTGTGTACGGCGTTGAGCTTGTCGGACTGCTTGAAGACCCAACATTCTCTGTGGGTATGATTAGCAGGTTTACCAGGCGTACTATGAATCTGACATACTTGGTCCAGAATTTTGTTGAGGCTGGACAATTCATCCCTGGTGCCTTTAGGGGGCGGCTTTTGACCTGGCCGAGAGTTTTTGAATCTGGCATTTACTGCCGTGCCCTTCGTGCTGTCTTCTTTATTCCGGCGTTTGTTATTGCTGTTGCGCCGTGATTTCCTGTTTCCATCTCTAACTTCGGATGTACTGGGGTCGCTGGTGCTGCATCTGGCTAGCCAGCTGTCCTCACTCGCGCAAAAGCGGGTCATGAGGTTTGTTAGTGCGGCCATCGTTCTTGGCTTATTTTGGCTGAGGTGTCTGGCGAGCCATTCGTCACGGACGCTATGCTTGAAAGCTGCCAAGGCTTCGGTGTCCGGACAGTCGACAATCTGGTTCTTTTTAGTAAGAAACATGTTCCAAAGCTTTCGGGCTGACTCTCCGGGCTGTTGAGTTATATGACTCAAATCGTCCGCATCCGGAGGTCGGACATAAGTCCCTTGAAAATTTGCCCGAAAGGCGTCTTTGAGCTCTTCCCAACTTCCAATGGAGCTTTTGGGTAGGCCTTTGAGCCAGTGACGAGTTGGCCCTTTGAGCTTGAGGGGTAGGTACTTGATGGCGTGGAGATCATCTCCTCGAGCCATATGGATATGAAGGATGTAGTCCTCAATCCAAACCCCAGGGTCTGTTGTTCCGTCGTATGCCTTTATGTTTACGGGCTTGAATTCCTCTAGAAATTCATGGTCCAGCACCTCGTTGGTGAAACATAGGGGGTGTGCGGCACCCCTGTAGCTGGGTATACCGCGTTGTTCGGATGTTTGTTGTGTTGCATTGTATGCTGGGGCGCGCTTGCGTAGTCCACAGATGGATCTTGTTGCGCCGTCCTTTGTGTGCGATCCCTCACATGGGTCGCGTATTGTATTGTGAGCGGCATTGTATGCCGATCTATGTTGGTAGAGGGGTCATCTATCCGACCAGGTGGCTGCTTTGATATTTGGCTGTGGGGGTTCTGAGGCCTCCTCATCAAATTTGGGTAGCAGCTTCCGCTTTGGGTAGCTTTTGGAGGGGCGATTGTCGCCGTACCTTGCTGCAGTTCTGAGTATTTTACTCCATCTTAATTGGAGTGTGTCTTGCGTGACCTTGAGCCTTTGTTTCTGCTTTTTCAGGCTCCTCGCGGTGGCAACAAGCCTTTTACAGGCGGTCTGTTGCTCCGGGTGTTTGTCCAGCGTTATGTCGTCCGGACCATTATCCTTCATAGGATTTGTTTGTTCAGTTTGATTATCCGGATTGCTGTTGTTCGGCAGTGGTCCGCCCTGCTCCAGCGCTGGGTCTGTGTGATCGCTATTTCTGTCGAGGCGGGATTTTGGGCAGTGCTTGCGTCGCCGCTTTGACTGCTTTTCGAGGGAACAAGCCTTCGGTGCGTCCTTCCGCTCTTCATCGTCATCTTTTGGTGCATCCACCATGTATACGTCATATGACAAGGTGGCGTTCCAGGGCCCAATAGGTGCTGGTTCTTCATCGTCTCCTTCATCGGCGTCCATACCGTCGATGTCGTCGGAGTCAAAGTCAAGCATGTCGGTTAAATCGTCGACAGTGGCTACAAAGTGGGTGGTGGGTGGGCTTTGAATTTCTTCATCATCCGCATCCCAATATCGCTGACCGTAGTCCGGCCAGGGCTCTCCTGATAAAGAGAGAGACATTAGTGATTTTATAATATCGCCAAAGGGCGAGTGCTGAAAGATGTCCACGGCAGTAAACTCCATGATCGGCGCCCAATCGGATTCGATTGGCAGAGGCGCGAAAGGTTCGGAGTCCGGAGAGGAGTCCAACTCCTTGGAATCATGAGTCTCGCGGAGTGCGGGGCTGGTGTTCGGCTCAATCGCCGTTGGGATCGCAGCCCCCGAGGCGGTGTCCAACCACCCATCCTGATCGGCACGGTTGGCTCCAAATTAAGAGTCGAAGCCAATGCGGGTGCGGCCTCCAGGGCAATGTTCGGCAGCAGAGCTAGATCATGCTCGTCATGACAGTGCGGCACGCTCAGCAGTGGCTCGAATCTGTCGAAGATCAAGTCCCCGCGGATGTCAGCCGTGTAGTTTAAACTTCCAAATCTGACCTGACGGCCAGGGGTGTAGCTTTCGATCTGCTCCAGATAGCCAAGCGAATTGGCCCGCACTACGAAGCCGCCAAAGACGAAGATCTGTCCGGGGAGGAAGGTCTCACCCTGGACTGCATCGCTATCGATGATCGTAGGAGCCATCGAGCCTGACGGCGACGACACAGAGGAACTCTCAATGAAAGCACCAATGTTGGTGTCAAAACCGGCAGATCTCGGGTAGGGGGTCCCGAACTATGCGTCTAGGACGGATGGTAACAGGAGGCAAGGGACACGAAGTTTTACCCAGGTTCGGGCCCTCTCGATGGAGGTAACACCCTACGTCCTGCTTGATTAATATTGATGATATGGGTAGTACAAGAGTAGATCTACCACGAGATCGAGGAGGCTAAACCCTAGAAGCTAGCCTATGGTATGATTGTTGATGTGTACGTTGTCCTACGGACTAAAACCCTCTGGTTAATATAGACACCGGGTAGGGTTAGGGTTACATAGAGTCGGTTACAATGGTAGGAGATCTTCATATCCGTATCGCCAAGCTTGCCTTCCACGCCAAGGAAAGTCCCTTCCGGACACGGGACGGAGTCTTCAATCTTGTATCTTCATAGTCCAGGAGTCCGGCTGAAGGTATAGTCCGGCTATCCAAACACCCCCTAATCCAGGACTCCCTCAGTAGCAGTCCCCTCCAAAAGAGTTTTCCCTTCGCGCCTCGCCCGCCGCACTGTCTCGTGCTTCAAGGGGGCGACGCTCGTCTCGCCACGCTACATCAGGATATGCCCTTAAGAAGGGGACGTCTACACAAGGAAGGTCTTCAAAAAGAAAGACGGGCGGTGATACTTCCAAGCCCCTACCTTCATCGGAAAGGTACAGTTTTTAATACACCCCGTGGCAAACATACCGAACTGTGACGTTTTCTGCTGTGCCATATTTCAGGAAGAGCATTCACTGGACTATATCCGGAGACCTTACCGGACATATGTCCACCAATCCTACCCCGGACCCTGCCTCTAGGGCTAGAGTTGATACAGATGCAATGCTGGATTGTCCTCTCTCCAATGATTCGGATAATGTATCCATGACCAACTCTGAAGTGGAGAGTGCAATGAACCATCGGCGCCGGAGGGCAGCTATGCACGACCCTAACTTTACTAAAGAGGCATTCAATGCCTTCAGCTCGGCGGATGCAAACATCCGAGCTGCTCAGGATGGGCTTGCTGGAGCCACTTACCAGCTTTCAAAGGATATGCGGGTAAAATTATTTTGTGTAGATTTAGCAGTCATATACCAGTAGCCCCCGAGACTTGAAAACAGTTGAAACAACTGATTTTAAGGATCAATGTATAATCAGGTACTCATGGAGAAGAACAACATGCTATCTCGGGAGCTGGAACAGTGTCGGACCCAGCTGACTGTAGTTACCGCCAAGCTGGAGAAGTCCAAGGATGCACTGATTGGTAATGTCCCCTTCTGTCCGGAAATATAATCATGTGCCAGTCATGTTTATGCGAATAAGCACTGTGGCATTTTACGATGACAGGATCATCGGATCAGCTGGAAGAGAAACTAAAAGCCGTGCAGGCGGATAAAGAACATGCCAAAAGGCAAGAGGCCGCTGGTCAACGTGTACTGACGCAGACCAGGGACGAAAAGAACAAGCTGCAGGATGCCAACATCCAGCTCGATGAAGAGCTGAAAGACATGCGAGCCCAACTGGCGGGCGCCTTGAAAGAGAACAGAAAGCTGAGAAGCGGCATATTCAGTATGCCTTTTAACTTACTATCATGCAGCTCACTGATGCGAATCCTAACAAGTTTATTTCTGTAGGTGTGCTGACTGGGCGGCCCGAAGAAGAGGTGTTCGGATTTCAAGGCGACCTGCTACAAGAGTTGTCCAAGGTGCATGAGCGAGTGTGGAAGGCAATGAGAAACATCGCTAAGGCTTTATGGCCAGCCGAATCTCCTCCAGGAAGTATGGAGGAACTCGTGAATTTATTCAAGGGAGCTCGACGCCGTTTTGGGCTATGGAAGATATCGGCATGCCGAGAAGGTGCTCGGGAAGCCTGGGCCATGGTAAAAACACGATACACCGGACTTGATCCAAATCATATGGCACGGGTCGGACCTCGACGATCTGATGGACAGGAAATTCCGGTCAGCCTGGTGTACGACCAAGTGAAGGTGGCCGCCAAGTTTTCACAATAAGATTGTAAACTAGACAACCTATTAGAGGGTCTAGAGGAAGAAGAAGTTTTTGATTCCAAGTAGCAATGTACTTTTATTGACAAACATGTCTCTAGCTGAATTTGTAAAACGATTGTCATGGCAGACTTTCTGCTTTGACCTCCGAAAACCCTAGATTTGGAGTGTTTCCGAATACTATACCATAGGTAAACTCCAAAGTATGTTCGGAAACCAGGCAGTCTGGTCATAGTTGCTTGATCAGACAAGTTGTATTCGGGGAGTTATGTTATATTACATTTGATTGTAAGAAACATCTTCCAGAGAGAATAGTTCCGTTAAGGGTTCCTCTCCCGGGGCCAGTATGCGGTTTTCTTCTGCATACCGAAGCTGTGATGCTAAAAAATCACAATACGCGTTATAGTCTGGGGGGTTTGTATTGCAATGAGGGCAGTTTGTCTTTTGCTTGCCGACCAATCATTTCCTTGAGAACGCTAGCTTTCGGCTTCACCCGTCTGAGGTACACGTCCGGATAACCCGGCTGTAACAATTGCAGAGGTGCTCCCTTTATGCCCTAGCCGAACAAGCGGGAACGTAGGGCATAAGCACAGGAGCCAGGCAACCCAGCTTGGCAAAAACTTAAGTCATAAAGGTGCATATAATGGCGAAGGAAAGACATATATGAGTGGACGACACATATATACGGTGAGCTTGATGCTCGAAAAATAATAATAATAATAATAAGCTTCTTGTGAAAAGAAGCCCCCAGGTATTGTGGGGTATGTACATTTAAGGATGTATACCCCTTAGGTGTGTGGTTTATCCGAACACGAGCTAGAAGTCATATAAAAACAGGAAAAAGGAAAACAGTGAGAGGGAGAAAAGAAGGAACGAGAAAAAGGGTATATGTGCGGACTTAGGCGTAGAATCTTCAGAGCCTTGCAGCGTTCCATGGGTTTGGCTCCAAGTGATTGTCCGAAGCATTGCGAAGGCAATAGGCTCCTCCAGTGAGAACTTCATCTATAATGAAGGGACCTGCCCATTTGGGCTTGAGCTTGTCCTTTATCTTCTCTGGTAGGTGTAGAACGAGTTCACCGACATTGTAAGTCTTTGCCCATACTTCTCTGCTTTGATATCGCCGAGCCTGTTGTTGATAAAATGCGGAACGGGCCTTCGCAACATCGCGCTCCTCCTCCAGGCCGTCCAAGTCGACCTGCCGATCGAGCTCGGCTTCTCTCTCTTCGTACATGCGCACTCGAGGTGAGTCGTGAATAATGTCGCAAGGCAAGACCGCCTCCGCACCATACACCATGAAAAAAGGTGTATACCCGATCGTGCGATTGGGCTTGGTCCGCAGCCCCCAGAGTACGGAATCAAGTTCCTCGACCCGGTGTTTGTCTGATTCTTGCAGAGATTGCACTAGTCTGGGTTTGATGTCGCTCAATATCATGCCGTTAGCCCGTTCGACCTGACTGTTTGTCTGAGGGTGATATACGGAGGCGTAATCGAGCTGGATGCCCAAATTGGCGCACCAAGTTTTTACCTCATCGGCTATAAAGTTAGAGCCGTTGTCAGTAATAATACTGTGCAGGACACCATAACGATGTACTACTCCGGATATAAAGTCTATCACCGGTCTGGCCTCAGCTATTTTAACTGGCTTGGCTTCTATCCACTTAGTGAACCTATCGACCATAACCAATAAGTATTTCTTGTTATGGCTTCCCCCTTTAAGAGGTGCGACCATATCGAGCCCCCAGATCGCAAAGGGCCAAGTGATGGGGATTGTTCGAAGGGCAGTGGGCGGCATATGGCTTTGATCAGTGAAAAGCTGGCATCCAACGCAGCGCTGTACGAGGTCATGTGCATCTGCTCGGGCCATGGGCCAAAAGAAACCCGTACATAAAGCCTTACTTACAAGGGCCCGAGCTGCAGCTTGATGGCCACCAAGACCAGCGTGTATTTCATCCAAGAGCTGTCGTCCCTCTTCTTCAGAGATACATCATTGAAGGACTTCGGTAGTACTTTTCTTATACAGTTCTCCTTCATGAACTTTGTAGGCCTTCGAGCGTCGAACGATGCGACAGGCCTCAGTCTGATCCCCATGGAGCTCATTCCTAGTAAGGTAGGCAAGGAAAGGCTCGGTCCACGGGGCAATTACAGCCATGATATCGTGGGCCGATGGTGTTATTTCGGGGCCTGAGCCCCCGATGATATCGGGGCTGTGTTCGGAATCTGGGGGTGTGATCGGTTCCGGACCAGTGTTGCCTCTCTCTTCCTGCCACACCACGGATGGCTTGAAGAGCCTTTCCACAAAGGTGTTAGGTGGGATGGGGTCGGGTTTAGCTCCCATGCGAGCAAGGATGTTTGCGGCTTGATTAATATCTTGAGCCATGTGATGAAACTTGAGCCCCTCGAACCGAACTGATATTTTGAGTACGGCGTTGCGGTAAGCCACCATCTTCGGATCTTCTGCATCAAATTCTCCGTTTGTTTGGGATATTGCGAGGTGTGAATCCCCCCGCACCTCAAGGCGTTGTATGCCCATGGAGACAGCCATTCGGAGACCGTGTAATAGGGCCTTGTATTCGACTGCATTGTTAGAGTCTGTATACAGTATTTGGAGCACATAATGAACTGTGTCTCCTATGGGGGATGTCAAGACGACACCAGCCCCTAGTCCGGCTAGCATTTTGGAGCCATCAAAGTGCATCACCCAGTTGGAATACGTGCCATACTCTTTAGGGAGTTCGGCCTCTGTCCATTCGGTGATGAAGTCAGCCAACACCTGAGATTTAATGGCTCGGCGTGGTTTGTACGTTATTTCAAATGGTAAGAGCTCAATGGACCATTTGTCAATCCGGCCGGTGGCGTCCCGGTTGTTTATGATATCATTGAGTGGTACTTCTGAGGCCACCGTGATTGAGCATTCTTGAAAGTAGTGCCACAGTTTGCAGAATGCCATAAAGACCGCATATGCTATCTTCTAATAATGCGGGTATCGGGATTTGCATGGTGTAAGGATCGTCGATACATAGTATACTGGTTTTTGGAGTGGGAACTTATGCCCCTCTTCCTCTCATTCGACAACGAGCACCGCACTTACCACCTGGTGAGTTGCAGATATGTAGAGCAACATCGGTTCACTAATGTTTGGTGCGGCCAGGATTGGGTTGCTTGCTAGCAAAGTTTTTATTTCCTCCAATCCGGTTGTTGCAGCGTCTGTCCACGCAAAGTGGTCGGTGCGTCGGAGTAGGCGATACAATGGCAATGCCTTTTCTCCTAATCTGGAGATAAAATGGCTGAAAGCTGCCACGCACCCGACTAGTTTTTGGACCTGCTTGAGGTCAGTTGGTCTTGCTAATTGTGACAGGGCTCAGATTTTGGCTGGGTTCGCTTCAATTCCTCTATTGGATACAATGAACCCGAGCAGTTTGCCGACGGGAATGCCAAAAACACATTTTTCCGGATTTAGTCGTATATCATATGCTCGGAGGTTGTCGAATGTAAGGCGTAAGTCATCCACCAATGATTCAACATGCTTGGTTTTGATGACTACGTCATCTACATATGCCTCCACAGTCTTGCCGATTTGCTTTTCCAGGCACGTTTGAATCATGTGTTGGTAAGTGGCGCCGGTATTCTTGAGAGTTCCACTGTGCCATCGTTTGGGTTCGAAAAATCGCCGCAGCGTTTGCTTGACTGGCTTGTATCCCTTCAGTATATTGAGACTATGTTTGGCCAGCCCGCGTGGGATTCCTGGCATATCAGAAGGGTGCCAGGCAAAGATGTCCCAATTCTCTCATAGGAATGCGCATACTGCGGCGTCGATCGTTGGGTCCAGTTGTGCCCCAATGCGAGCTGTCTTCTTGGGGTCCGTCGGGTGAACTTGGAATTTGACTATTTTGTCTGCTGGTTTGAAGGAAGTTGACTTGGGTCTCTTGTCGAGGATTACGCCGTCCCTATCCACCATGGAATGCAAGGTGGTTAATTCTTCGGCCGCGAGGGCCTCCGATAGTGCCTTGAGGGCCAGGGAGGCGGTTTTGTTTTCGGCACGGAGTGCTATGTCCGGATCACTGGTGATAGTGATAACCCCTTTGGGCCCGGGCATCTTGAGCTTCATGTACCCGTAATGGGGTATAGCTTGAAAGCGTGTGAATGCGTCTCGCCCCAGCAGGGCGTGATACCTGTTGTTGAAAGGTGCCACATGGAAGAGTAATTCTTCAGACCTATAGTTCTCCGGTGTGCCGAATACCACGTCGAGTTTGATTTTCCCCGAGCATCTTGCTTCCCGGCTGGATATAATGCCTCGAAAAGTTGTATTACTCTGCTCAATGTGACTCATGTCCATTTGCATTTTATTGAGCGTGTCCTCATAAATGAGGTTCAGTCTGCTGCCATCATCCATTAGCACTTTAGTGAGCTGAAAGCCATCCACGATTGGGTTTAGGACCAGAGCGGCTGGTGCCCGGACTGAGCGGGATCTTGGTTCATCATCGGCATTGAATGTAATCGCCGTATCGTTCCAATGGTTTATTGCTGCTACTTGGCAGACTTCGCCAAGGTCGTGGAGCGCCCTTTTGCGCTGATTATTTGATGAGAAGGTCTCGAAGACCATGAATACTTTGAGATCGTCGTCCTCCGAAGATTACTTCTCTGGGGTAGTGTTTGTGAGGACACCCTCGCCGCTCTTGGCCACTTGCCAGAGTATCCAACATGCCCGTAGGCTGTGTGTTGGCTTGGTATTCGGCATCATGTATATCTGACATGGCCTATCGAGCCATTCCTCAAAGACAGTTCTATGTCCCGTAAAGGGCTTAATTTTCTTGTCCACAGGATGATGATCAGGTGCCCCGCGAGGGTGCATCCTTTTTGCCTGTCCGGGAGATGGCTTAAAGGCCTGCGGTTCCCAGCGGGCTGTCTAAGTTTTCCAGGCACTTTCCATTGCGCAGTACTTCTGTACTATGTGTGCCAAATCTGCAAAGTGCAGTACGCGATGGTGATTGAGGGCATTAAGGATTCCCTCATTCGTAAAGTTGTTGCGAATTACTGAAATTGCATCGTCGTCGCAGCAGTCTTTTATCTTGTTTTTAACAAGGAGGAATCTGGCCCAAAAGTGATGGACTGTCGCCCGAGGCTGTTGTCGCACATACATTAAATTGCATATGTCCGGAGGGCCAGAATTGCTTGGATAATATTGCTTGTGGTGGGTGGGCGGGCTTAAATTCGCACCCTGGCCCACTGTGGAATCCGGAGTTTGAAGAATTTGCGAGGTTACCAGCCCAGGCTCTGGAGTGTCCGGTGAATTCTCAGGCTTAACATTTGATTTTGTGTTTGGAGGACAGGGAGTGTCCTCCCGAGGATGGGTATCCGGCTCCCCAGGCTCAGAAATTCGAACATAGTTTGTTCTCAACATAGGAGAAGAGTTATTGTCAGCTTGTTCCTCCACAACCGCTACCTGATGGGTGAACTATGGAGATTTAATTTCTCTCTGATCGGGTTTAAGCCCGATCTGATCATAGTCAGTTGAGACCCCCAGGGTGGCGATGTGATCTAGCAACTCGTTCAAAGACGATAGATCTGCCGGATCCGTCTTATCGGAGTATTAGGGGCTGATACGAAGAGGGTTTTCGGTGACATGGGGTTGCCTTTGGCTTAACGGCTGAACGAGCACCCATGGTGAAGCCGCCCAGCCGGAGGGTTTGCCATGAAACTAGGGCTCCTCCGGAAGTGATACTATCCTTGACGACAAGGTGAGCCATCGATCCTTGTGTTGACTCCATAGAGGAACTCTCAATGAAAGCACCAATGTCGGTGTCAAAACCGACAGATCTCGGATAGGGGGTCCCGAACTGTGCGTCTAAGGATCAAGGGTAACAGCAGGTAGGAGACACGATGTTTACCCAGGTTTGTGCCTTCTTGATGGAGGTAAAACCCTACGTCCTGCTTGATTGACTTTGATGAGTATAGGGGTTACAAGAGTTCATCTACCACGAAATCGTAATGGCTAAACCCTAGATGTCTAGCCTGTATGATTATGATTGGCTCTATGGACTAAACCCTCCGGTTTATATAGACACCGGAGGGGGCTTGATAAGTCTCCAATGTATCTATAATTTTTTATTGTTCCATGCTATTATATTATCCATCTAGCATGTTTTATATGCATTTATATGCTATTTTATATGATTTTTGGGACTAGCCTATTAACCTAGAGCCCAGTGCCAGTTTTTGTTTTTCCTTGTTTTTGAGTATCGCAAAAAAGGAATATCAAATGGAGTCCAATTGGCATGAAAATTTATGGAGATCATTTTTCAACCAGAAGAAGCCCACGGAGCATCGGAGATGGACCAGAAGAGTCCCGAGCCCACCACGGGGGTGGGGGCGCGCCCAACCCCCCTGGGCGCGCCCCCTACCTCGTGGCCGCCTCATGGACCCCCTGACTTGTTCCCGACGCCAACGCCTCTTATATATCCCCAAACTTCTAGAAAATAACCTAGATCGGGATTTCTGCCGCCGCAAGCCTCTGTAGCCACCAAAAACCAATCTAGACCCGCTCCCGCACCCTGCCGAAGGGGGGAATCCATCACCAATGGCCATCTTCATCATCTTGGCGCTCACCATGATGAGGAGGGAGTAGTTCACCCTCGGGTCTGAGGGTATGTACCAGTAGCTATGTGTTTGATCCCTCTCCCTCCCTCTCTCTCTCTCTCGTGTTCTTGATTCGGTACGATCTTGATGTATCGTGAGCTTTGCTATTATAGTTGGATCTTATGATGTTTCTCTCCCTCTAATCTCTTGTAATGGATTGAGTTTTCCCTTTGATGTTATCTTATCAGATCGACTCTTTAAGGATTTGAGAACACTTGATGTATGTCTTGCATGTGCTTATATGTGGTGATAATGGGATATTCACGTGATCCACTTGGTGTATGTTTTGGTGATCAATTTGCGAGTTTTGTGAACTTATGCATAGGGGTTGGCACACGTTTTCGTCTTGACTCTCTGGTAGAAACTTTGGGGCACTCTTTGAAGTTCTTTGTGTTGGTTGAATAGATGAATCTGAGATTGTGTGATGCATATCATATAATCATACCCATGGATACTTGAGGTGACATTGGAGTATCTAGGTGACATTAGGGTTTTGGTTGATTTGTGTCTTACGGTGTTATTCTAGTACGAACTCTAGGATAGATCAAACGGAAGGAATAGCTTCATGTTATTTTACTATTGACTCTTGAATAGATCGATCAGAAAGGGTAACTTTGAGGTGGTTTCGTACCCTACAATAATCTCTTCGTTTGTTCTCCGCTATTAGTGACTTTGGAGTGACTCTTTGTTGCATGTTCAGGGATAGTTATATGATCCAATTATGTTATTATTGTTGAGAGAACTTGCACTAGTGAAAGTATGAACCCTAGGCCTTGTTTCGAAGCATTGCAATACCGTTTGTGCTCACTTTTATCATTAGTTACCTTGCTGTTTTTATATTTTCATATTACAAAAACCTATATCTACCATTCATATTGCACTTGTATCACCATCTCTTCGCTGAACTAGTGCACCTATACAATTTACCATTGTATTGGGTGTGTTGGGGACACAAGAGACTCTTTGTTATTTGGTTGCAGGGTTATTTGAGAGAGACCATCTTCATCCTACGCCTCCCACGGATTGAACAACCTTAGGTCATCCACTTGAGGGAAATTTGCTACTATCCTACAAACCTCTGCACTTGGAGGCCCAACAACGTCTACAAGAAGAAGGTTGTGTAGTAGACATCAAGCTCTTTTCTGGCGCTGTTGTCGGGGAGGTTAGCGCTTGAAGGTATATCTTTAGATCTTGCAATCGAATCTTTTAGTTTCTTGTTTTATCACTAGTTTAGTCCATTAAAGAAAACTACAAAAAATGGAATTGAGGGTGCCTCATATGCTTCATCTTTTTAATATATTTCGTGAAATAAGGATTTCGATAATTGTGCCAAAATGCTAGAAGAGGAATGCATTAAAAAATTTGGCACTAAATCTTTGAATGATGAGCATGATTGCAATGTTGTTAGTATGAACTCTTTGAATATCCATAGTACTAATGATGATTGCATTAGTCATGATGAAAATGTCTCTTATAAGCATGTCAATTTTGTTGAGTGCATAGAGTTTGCAAGTACACACCAAATAGGGAAGAAAGATTTTGCAAGAGGCATAAGTATTTAGAAACTTAATGGTTGCAAGAAAGGCTAGATGTTTGTGCTAAAAATTTAAATTTTCTTAGCCATCCTAGTGAACTTTGCAATGAACGTGGTCATTTAAATATCCAATGCAAATTGTTTCATGATCGAATCGTGTCCAAAAATTGTGATGACTTGACTTCGCTTGCGCATCATAATGAACTTAGTTTGCTTGTGGGTTATGAAGAAATGAAACGTATAACTAGGGATATTCTAGAATTTGTCCTTGATAAAGTTCTTGATTTTGATCTAGAGGAAATTTATATGTGTTGTGCGGTGAATTGCATTGAAAATACTTATATTGCCAATTACATAAAGACAAGAAAACTAATAGAAGATGAAGAAAATAGTAATGAAATTAAAGGGAAGAGATTTCCCAATATCCTCCTATTCTTTCTTATGATGAATCAGGTAACGAGGAGGAGCCTTCTATTCAACCAATCTCATTAATAATGAGCTCAAATAAGAGGATTAAACCCATACTTAATGTGAAGAAGAAAAAAAGACGGAGAAGCAAAGGTAAAAAGGTATCCCTCCCAAATGATATTGCTCCTATTACTTGTTGTGATGATGATAATTTCTATACTATTGGTGCTATCCATACTATTAATGATGACAGTGATTATGCTTATGATATGCAAAGGCCCAAGCTTGGGGATGCTATGTTTGATGAGAATTGCATGTTTGAGAATTTATTTGCTGCAATTAATGTTTGTCCCAAGCTTGGGAATGCTATGTTTAATGAACATGATATTTTTAGTCTCCCAAGTTTTGATGAGAAAATTTATTATGATGATAGCATGCCTCATATTTATGATGATTATATTGATGAAAGTGGGTTTGGAAGAGTGTCAATTTTAGGAAGTAATGATCCCACTATTTTGGAGGATGTTGAATCTTATTGTGATAATTATAAAGGTGGATTTGGAGAGGTCATGACTTTAATTAGTAATGATTCCACTATCTTGGAAGAGGTTTCAATTGATTATGATGAGAACAAAGTTGCTACTTATGATGGTTATTGTGATGATACTTATGTTATAAAAAGTAGTGATGATTATATTTACAAAACTTGTCATGATTATGATTAACCTTTTCCTGAACGTTACTCTTTTAATGTGGAAATAATTTATAGTATTCGAGTTTCTTATGATACTCCCACTATTCCGAATGAGAAGAATTTTGCTTATGTGGAGAGTAATAAAAATTCTATGCTTGTGGCTCATGAAAAGAATGCTTTACGTGATAGTTATATTGTTGAATTCATTCATGATGCTACTGAAAATTATTATGAGGGAGGAATATATGCTTGTAGGAATTGCAATAATACCAAGTTTCCTCTCTATGTACTTAAAGTTTTGAAGTTATGCTTGTTTTGCTTTCCTATGCTAGTTGATTCTTGTTCCCATAAATTGTTTGCTCACAAAATGCATATGCATTGGAAGTGGGTTAGACTTAAATGTGCTAGTCATATTCTTCATGATGCTCTCTTTATGTTTCAATTCTTATCTTTTATGTGAGCATCATTGAAATCATCATGCCTAGCTAGGGGCATTAAACGATAGCGCTTGTTGGGAGGAAACCCAATTCTATTTTTGTTCTTTGCCTCTGGTTAGATGTGGTTTTATGTTTTAATTAGTGTTTGTGCCAAGTAGAGCCTTTAGGATCTTCTTGGGTGATTGTTGTTTGATCTTGCTGATAAAAACAGAAAGTATGCGCTCACGAAAATAATTATCATTTTTACCAGAGACCAATAAAATACCAACTCGAACTGCAGTAGATCAATATACTTTTTATCCTGGTCATCCTAATTTTTCAGAATTTTTGGAGTTACATAAGTATTCGAAATCTCTAGATTACCACAGACTGTTCTGCTTTTGACAGATTCTGTTTTCATTGTGTTGTTTGCTTATTTTGATGAATCTATGAGTAGTATCGGAGGGTATGAACCATAGAGAAGTTGGAATATAGTAGATATTACACCAATATGAATTTAGAATGAGTTCACAACAGTACCTAAGTGGTGATTTATTTTCTTATACTAACGGAGCTTACGAGTTTTCTGTTAAGTTTTGTGTTGTGAAGTTTTCAAGTTTGGGGTAAAGATTCGATGGAATATGGAATAAGGAGTGGCAAGATCCTAAGCTTGGGGATGCACAAGGCACCCCAAGGTAATATTCAAGAACAACCAAGAGCCTA